>NW_008346898.1:3109581-3144581 GCF_000622305.1 Nannospalax galili | reverse complement strand
TACTAGCTCACAGAAAAGGTGGGGAAACCTTCACTACAGGAGAGTTTTCTGCCTAGGAAGGTACAGGGGAGGGGAGTTCCACATCCCAGCCCAAATAGGAGTGGTAACCCAGAGAAGATGACAGAGAGGCCTGAGAAGTTTCTAGATCCAGGTCACAGAGAACAGAGGTGAGATGGGCACATAGATAGTGTGAGGAAGAGAAGGGTAGCCCTTGAAGGGGAAGAGCCCGAATCCAGGGGCAGAGAACAAAGCCTGGGACTTGGCGACTGTAGGTAGATGCCAGGCTTCACTGGAAGCAGAGCCTGGCTAGGATTGTTTTTAAGACAGTATCTCATGTAGCCTAGGCTGGCCTAGAACTCACTTTGTAGCTGAGGATGACCTTGAACATCTAATCCTCCTACTCCTACCTCCAGAATGCTGAGATTACAGGTGTTCCAACACACTCAGTTTATATGGTGGTGGGAACTGAACCCAGGACTTTGTATATGCTAAGCAAACACTCTATCAATTGATCTACATCCCCAGTCCCCTTCTATATTTTTAATGACTACATTTCAGAGATAGAGGTCAAACTCAGGGCCTCACATAGGCTAAGCAAGTGCTTTACCTCTAAGCTGCATCTCTAATCTCTATTTTAATTTTCTATGAAACAGTAAGAGTTTGCTCTGTGTATGGTGAGGGGAGATTACACTTAAACATCTCTCCTGTGCCCAGAGTAATCACTGGTAACCTTTCATACTTTTGTTACCTCACTGCAGATTTTCCTGAGAATACATAAGCTTACTTTTATGTAATAAAATTACACTTTACACAAAGTACACACATATACTTTGCATATTATTTTGTAGCTTGCTTCATTCATTGAAAAATACTTAATGCAAATGTTTCCAAGTCAATAAATATCCATCACTTTATTGATTCTTTGGTGTTCCTGTAAATAGTAATGTCTTCAAACACTGAATACTTGAGTTGTGGCCCAACTATTTCATTAACGGACTGTAAAGAACATCCTCTATGTGCACTGTGTACCTGGATCATTATCTCCCTAAAACAAGTGCTCAGAGGCAGAATGTGTGCATCAAGACATCTGGAACTTTTCAAACCTTTGGTTCATACTCCATACTGTCCCCAGCATGGTTGTTCTCTCAGAAGTGAAGGCCTTGTGGGGAACTATTCCAGAGCAGATGGGAGCCGAGCTTCAGAAGGAAGGATGTTTCAACAGAGCCAGGGACAGCCATGGAAGGTCATATGGTATATTGGGAAAGCACAAACTTCAACTGCAGTCACAAGGCTAGTTCTGTCTCACAAACTATGTGACCTTGGGCAGGCAACTTACTGCCTTTGAGGCTCTTTTCCCCTATAAATGAAGCTTTTGCTACTTACCTTTCATTGTTACAGGGGCTAGAGACAAAATATATAAAAGCCTTGCAGAATACACTAGTATTTCCTGAATGGTTCTCACGAATGAATGGTTGGACGAAGGAAATGACGGTGAGGGTAGCCTGATGAAATTAAGACAAAGCGTGTTGGTTGAAAGGTTTGTGGACTTGTTTTCCAGAATGAAGACTGGTCCCCTTAGGGAAGAATAGGGTGAAAGGAAGAGGAAGAGATGGTCCAAACTGAACACATCTTTCCTCATCTCAGCTCGTTTCTTCCTCTTTGAGAGTGGGTGGCTGGTGAGTCACTGTGTCCATACTTTATAATAGTATCCCTAAGGCCAGGTTACAAGGAGGCAGCTATCCTCAAGGCAGAATCCCACACCCAACCAATGCTCAGCTCCCCAAGTAGGATCTATTCACACTGAATGAGCTTCTATAATACCTTGATGGGTTTGCCATGATCCAGTAAAGGGACCCACGCTGCCTGCCAGCTCACACTTCTGAGCCCATGGGCCGTTGTCTCCTAGAAACCAAAAAAAAAAAAAAAAAAAAAAAAACAAAAATAAAAAAAAAAAAAAAAAAAAAAAAAAAAAAAAAAAAATCAATAGGTAATGGTCAATGGGTCTCTGGGGGACACTTTTGATGACTCTCTCTCTGGCTCCATAATGTTATACACAGTTGAGTTTGGGTAGAAAGACTTCTAAAAGCAAACATGAGCCCTACTCTTAAAGTCCCCCTGCCAGGCATGGTGGTGCATGCCTATAATCCCAGCACTCAGATGGCTGAGGCAGCAGTGTCATCTGCCTGTACTACATAGCAAGGCCCTCCCTCTCCTCTCCTCTCTTTCAGACAGGCTCTCCCTGTGTAGCCCTGATCTTCCTGCCCTTGCCTCCCAAGAGCTGGGATAACAGATGTGTACCACCAGCCTAGCTAAAACTACGCCTCAAAAAACAAAACAAGAACGACAAAATGCCTTTGACATGAGCCTGTATCTACTCAGGTCCCAGAGGGGTTTGCCCTGGCACAGAGACCCCCGTTCTGAGCCTCTGCTCGCACACGCTAGTGCCTTTTGAATATAGTCTTAGCAACCCCATTGCTACCGTCATCAGCGTCAGACCTGCAACTTTTCACTGAGTAGCCACGATGCAAAGAGGGTTTCACATGCAGCATCTTACGCTCTTCCCACAGGCTGTGGAATAGATTCTACTATAGCTCAACTCTTCAATGCTTAGAGAATTCAGAAAACTCTCCCAATAGCCTATATTCAAATCTCGGTCTCAACTTGACCGCCCCCCAACCTCTGACATTTCTCCACAGAGACCTGAGACATAAAATAAGTGCCCCACACACCTCTTTTGATTTTTTGAGACAGAGTCCAGCCTGGCCTCAAACTCACTATATAGCCCACCCTGGTCTTGAACTGGACATCCTCCTGTCTTAGCCTCTGAGTGCTAGAATCACTATCATGACTGGTTATGTGTGAGCCCTTTAAAGGACTCACTGACTCAGTTCCTCCAGAGATACCTGACTAAAGATATGATCTGATGATCAGTAGCAGCTAGAGTCTTTGAGACCAGGGAGGATGGTGAAGCATTCTTGGGATTACACACGTTCACGATGTCAGAGTCATTCATTAGCAAGTAAGAGTAATAACCAGAGAGCTCTAGTCAGCATCTCTGGGCCCAGGAAGGTACACATTCTGTCAGCCCCTTTCTAGCGACTCACTTGTGGAGAAACCAAAAGATACATGCTCAGCATTCAGTCCAACAGCTCATCAGGCCCCAAGTTCACAGCCATCCCCTTCCCCATGAAAGATATCACTTGACCAGGTTCTGCTCTTGACAGAGCACTGCAGGGCTGTCCATTAGAGCCCAGCCTGGCTGGCTGGGTATAACCACTTTACCTATAAACCAGAGGAGTGTGTTTTCTTTTGCTGTGTGGTCAACTTTGTCCTTGATCTTCCCTACCAGACAGTCCATCTCCTGGAGACCTGCCTGGTATGGCGTTTGGCTCTGTGGATTTGCCAATGGTGGAGTTGCAGATAAAGGCACGTGCATGTGGGCCAGGCCCACATAGAGAAGAAAGGGTCTTCCGCTTGTGCTGGAACAAATGGGAGAGATAAGAGCCTCTATAGGAGGCTGGCCTGGCTTGTCTAGGGCCCCTGCGGTCCTTCCTGATCTCAAAGAAAATCCGCCACCACCCCAAGACCTGCCCTATGTTCTCAAGAAGGACACGTTTGATTCCAGCCTTCCGAAGAAATGTGGAAATCATCTGGCTAGCCAATTTAAAAAGATGTAATTGTTACTGTACTTTAACATTTACTGAAAGCATACTACACAGGACTGTTGTCTAAGTTCATCCTCATGATAACGTTGAAATCCCCTCTTTTGGACAATGAATCAGAAACTTAGCGGGATTAAAGGCCTTCTCCCAGGTTATGTAATTAGTAAGAGACAGTCTAGGTTTAAACTCAGATCTGCCCAGAGCAAAGCTCATGCTGTTTACTGCACTTTGGAGTCCAAGCATTCAGACTGCCATGTTCATTCTAGATGTAGCCACAGGGAATCCCAAAGATGCTCATCACCACAGGGGACATTTAGATCAAGGCTCTGCTCTATACTAATCCCAGTTCCTCTGGAAAATGCAGAATGAAAGACTTGAGAGAGTTGGGGTGGCCCCAAGCAAAGGCTCCATAACCTGCCAGGCCTTATGTGGGCATCCCTACAATCCCAGCTCTCTGGGAGACTGAGACAGGAGAATTACAAGGTCAAGTGCTCTTTGGGCTACAGAGTAGTTAAAGAACAGCTTAGGCAATTTTAAGTCCCTGTCTTAAAAGGAAAAGTAAAAAATAGGGGATATAGCTCAGAGGCAGTGTGCCTGCCTAGTATACATAAGGCTAGAGGTTTAATCCCCAGTACCATCACCACCACCACCACCACCATCACCACTACCCTTCACTGCCAAAGACATAAAAAGATAGGATGCTGCCCCATGATCACTCAGAAAGCTTTCTCTCCTCCACCCCATTCCCAAGCAAGGGCAGCTACAGAAACACTACTTTCTTCTTCCGCAGTAGCAGGGCTACTTAGTGAAGCCCCTTTCCACAGGCCACACCCATGGAAGGAGTCTTTCAGAAGAATGAGAGAAAGGCATTGGGCAAATCAAGTATGCTCATACTGAGAATGGACGCAGGACCCCTTTGCACCTCTGTATCCATAAAGATACATGAAACACTCAGAACACCAAATGGTACAGTAGTGGTACTTTTATGTTAGGGGTAATCAACAGCTGTGTAATTGGGCTTAAGGCTCATTCAGTAGGAGGGAGCTCGTGTGGGTGCTGTAAACATAGCCAAATACACATGGCTGGAGCAGTCATAAATCCTAGCTAGATAAAAGCCTATTTTTGTCACATCCCTAGACCAAAGCAATTTTTTTAACTGTATTACTTATATTTACAGAGAAGTGTATCTCTCACCACTCATCAATAAAGCTTCTTTTGCAAGAGACGGAGACTATTACAGAGTTCCACAACTGGTCGACTCAAAGAATAAGTGCCTGTGAGATACCCAGCCCTAAGTGACACATCTACAATGCAACCTCCACACCTAAGACTCAGGGAATAGAGCAGAACAGGAGGCAGAAATAATATGAATGCGTCTCTCAGCTCTCACCAGCAAAGCTTCCTCATGCAATAGATGGTGATTAACTCAGAAAGTCACAACTGGCCAAAGTACAGAGAATAAGAGACTGCAGAGTACTTGTCCCTGGATAGGACATTTATGTCAAACCTCTGCTATCCAAGGCTCAGAGACCATTGTGGAAGACGGCATGGAAAGATTGTAAGAGCCAGGGGTGGTGGATGACCAGAAGGAAACAGAGTTTTCCAGACAGCTGGGAACTTGCTCACATGAACTTACAGCAATGGTGTCAGCGTGTACAAGAACTATGCAAGCTCAAACCAGACATAAACTCAACAAAGAAGTGGGGAAATGGGTAAGAAGCCCCAACCTTAGCTGAGAAACTATTGGCAACCCATGATTACTAGGAGGGGGAGAGTTGGTTTTCTTTAAGGATATGATGCTAGTATGTTGACCAGGCTCCAGTGGCTAGACTCATACTGAGGGAAATTTAGGGGCACAAACTTGGCTCTATGGGCCTTAACATATGTGATAGAATGCATGAAATCTGTAGGGAGTATGGGAGGTGCAGATAGGAGAGGGGTCTAAATATGATCAAGATGTATGAATTTTTTAAAAATTCAATAAAAATTAAATCTTAAAAAAATCATTCAGTGAGTTTTAGCTTGATAGCAAGACAGAATTTCCAACAATTTCTAATATGGTATTAACCATGCTTCTGCCATTTTGTTCTACACAACTGTGTGAAGTAGCATTCTTAGCTCTGATGATTATAAAATCAAAACAGTAAGCTGGACATGGTGGCACACACCTTTAGTCCCAGCACTCGGGAGGCAGAAGTAGGCAGATCTCCGTGAGTTCAAGGCCAGCCTGGTCTACATAGTGAGTTCCAGGCCAGCTGGGGCTACAGGGAGACCCTTTCTCAAAAAAAAAAAAAAAAATCAAAACATTAACTCCAAAATGCATTAGGATGCTCTGTGTCCTACAGTATCAAACATTCAGCCAACATAATTATTCACGTAAAAATGAACAAACACATTCCATCTTTAACAAATTATAAAATTACATGCATGTTATACATGGTAATAATAAATGTATGAATTGTTTAAAATAATTTTATTTATGATTTATGATCAGTAAATGACTTGTAAACCTATTTTATATACCAGTATACCCAGGGTGATATAAAAAATTTCAGGTTGGGGTTGAAGAGATGGCTCAGTGGTTAAGAGCACTGGCTGCTCTTGCAGAGGACCTGGGTTCAGTTCCCAATATCCACATGATAACAACCATCCATAACTCCAGTCCCAGGCCCTCTTCCGACCTCTGTGGGCATTGCATGTACATGGTACACTTACATACATGTAGGCAAGACACTCAACACACATAAAAATAAACAGGGGCTGGAGAGATGGCTCAGAGGTTAAGGACACTGGCTGTTCTTGCAGAAGACCCAGGTTCAAATCCCAGCACCCACATAACAGCTAACAACTGTCTGTAACTCCAGGTCCAGGGGATCTGACATCCTCTTCTGTCTTCCACGGGCATTGCACGACACGGGTACACTTACCTACATGCAGAGCAATACACGCATACACATGAAATAAAAATAAAATAAACAGTTTTTTTTAAATGGTTGAGGATAAATCTTATGTTATATATGAGTATGTACATAGCTACTATATAAGTTTGGCCTTAATCAAATATAAGCAAAGTACAATGAGATACATGTATGAAAATGTGATAATAAAACCAGTTGTTTTCTATACCAACTAAAAATATAATAAAAATAATTAAAATCCTGGGGCAGGCAAGATGGCTCACTGGGCAAGAGTGCTTGCTTAACAAGTATGAGGACTATTTTGAATCCCCAGAATCCACATAGAGCCCAGCATGGCAGTGCAAGTGTCTATAATCCTAGCCTTCCTGTGGTGAGATGGGAGACAGAGACAGGAGACACCCCAGAAGCTCACAGGCCAGTCAGTCTGGTTATAGAGCTGTGAAGAGACCCTGTCTCAAACAAAGTGGAAGGCAAGGGCTAACACCAGATGTTGTCCTCTGACCTCCACGTGCTTGCTGAGGTATGTGCATGCCTGAAATTCACACACATGAATGTACACACGTACATGCATACATATACCAACACAAAAAAGCAAAACAACAATGATAATAATAATAATAATAATAACAAAGTTACCTTCCATGTTTACGAGTTCTACATTCGTGGATTCAATCACCATGAGCTGAAAATTTACAGTGGATATTTTGTCTCTATTAAAAATGTATGGTCTTTCTTCCTATTATTAATCCCTACACAATATAGTATAACAAATGTTGACATAGTATTTACATTGTATTAGATACTAGAAGCAATTTAGAGATGACTTAAGTTTGCTGGAAGTTGTGCATAAGTTGTATACAAATACTATGCATATGTACACGTCAGCATCCCAGTTTTGGTATGAGGGTGGGGCTCTGGAACCACTCCCTTGTGGATACCAAGGGACAACTGTACATAGAGAGTAACACACCTGTACACATCTACTTAGCATCTCAGTTTCCCTAACCACAACTGAAATGCTCAGTAGACTAGTGGCTGCATCCTAGGCCGTCAAGAAAAGAACATTTCCAGCCCTGCAGAGGATTTGATATGCAGCAGCAATGTAGAATCCTTTTGTCCACTCTCCCAAGGAGTAGTTGTTTAGGGTGTGTGCTACATAGAGTAAGTAAATGGGATTTTATTCTCAGCCTGAAGTCCCCTGGCTGAGCTGTGCACCCTATACAGAGCAATGCCCATGTGGAAGGCACCTCTTTCTAATTTAGAAGGAGATAACACAGTGCTGTGTTAGAGCTGGTTAAAATTTTAGGAATTTTACAAGCCAGTTGCCCAACATAGCTATAGCTAAAACTTAAATTACAATTAAATAAATTATATTTTTTAAAAAAGGTAGGGACTGGAGAGATGGCTCAGTGGTTAAGAGCACTGGCTGCTCTTGCAGAAGACCTAAGGTTCAATTCCCAGCATCCACATGGTGGCTAACAACTGCTCTTTACTCCAGTTCCAGGGTATATGGCACTCTCTTCTGACCTCTGTGGCCATTGCATGACACAGGTACACTTACATACATGCAGGCAATACACTCATACATAAGAAATAAAAGTAAGAAAAAGTATTTTACAAAGGCAATGAAGTCTCATAATTGACCACTCTTTAATTACTCGTTTTACTATGATCTTTGTTCCTTTTTACTCCCTGAAATGGTGACTGAGCCTGGGGTGTTATGCATGCTAGGCAAGCACTCTAACACTGAGTTATACCCCCAACCCTCTTTCACTTTTTCTTTTGAAATGAGGTCTTACTAGGTGGCCCAGGCCAGTGTGGAACTCATTCTGTATCTCAGGCAGATCTTGAAACTTGTGATCTTCCTGCCTCAGCTTCCCCAGCAGCTTAGATTACAGTCCTGCATCACCAGGCACAATTGATCTGTACTCTCAAGGCTGTTTATAGCTACTGTATCTGTGTGGTTAAAAGATGCAAGGAGTCAAAAAAAAAAAAAAAAAGCAGGGTGTGGTGGCTTATCCCAGCACTCCGGAGGCAGAGGCAGGCGGATCTCTGTGTGTCAATGCCACCTCGTCTACATAGAGAGTTCCAGGTCAGCTGGGACTACAGGGGAACCCTGTCTCAAAAAGACCAAAAAAAAAAAAAAAAAAAAGTGCAAGTGTATGGCCTCTTTTCTCAACATGCAGTGGCATCTCACTGGCATCCTGAAATCAGCCATGGTAAGAGGATTTACACCACAGAAATGGGCAGATGCTACCAGTCAGGGCTGTTTTCTCCAAGCGTCCAAGAGTGTTAAAACACCAATTTACTGCTACAAATGAGTTAGTTATAAGTGGTCTCAGTGCCCACCTTTGTCCTGTACCCCTCTTCAGGGGCTCCAAAAGATAGATCATAATGAAGGATAGAAGAGTGGATGGATGAAGAGCACAGGCTTCGGACCTGCAACCAAATCCCAGGGGTTTTAATTTCCTGTCTGAATAACCCTGAGCAAGTCATGTAACCTCTGTCATCTTTAAAAAGGGAAAATCTTACCCAATGTTTTCTTGTTAAATACACTTTTTTGTCTTCATTTAATTTTATTTATCTGTATTTTATGAGTGTTTGTCTGTATGTATATAAGTGCACCACAAGTATGCAATGCCCACAGAGTCCAGAAGAGGGTGTCAGATCCCCTGAAACTGGAGTTAAGGATGGTTTTTGGCCACCATGTGGGTGCTGGGAATCAAACCCTGGTCCTCTTCAAGAGCAGCAAGTGCTTTTAACTGCTGAGCCATGTCTTCAGCCCCTAATAATTTTCTTGTGGTGCTAACTTCAAGGACTCTAATAATGGGAGCTTCTTATAGTTATGAATAATGCATTATAGCAATACTAAGTCTGTACATCGTTTCCTGTATCCTGGGATTCATAAAGATGGCCTCATGCAGGATCCATAGACATTGGTCCCTTGGGGTATCTCTTCATTATGCCCTTGTGCTAAAAGGCAAATAAAAGGAGGTGACTTAGTGTTTTGAGGTAGAAAAAAAAACTGAGCTGATTATAAGATAATTTGCTTCCACTTATAAGACAGTTTGTTTCCACTTACATTTTTTTAAAAAAATGTTCACTTCAGTTATATTTTAGTAAAGTTGGAGAAAATATGTTGATGTGCCAGTAGAGAATGGGACTGGAACACATTCAGACCTGTAAGAAGAGTTATCTCTAGGGTGTGGAATTCAGAGTGATTTCTCCCCCTCCTCCTGCTTACTTATCTCTGTTTTCAGAGATTGCTTAAAGGAATCACATTATTTGTATAGCAAAACAGGTACAATGGCAAGCAGAAGAAAAAAAAAGATGCTAAGAGGGACATTTCAGGAGAGGATGGGGCAGGGTTCAGAAAAGTGCTAAAGATAAGACCCAGGACAGAGAAACAAGGTTGACGAGTTTGGTAGACAGGGAAAGACTAGCGTAGTACAGGGATACGTATGTAGAAAAGGGCACTCAATGAAGCATGTTATGTTGTATTTGTAAATGAACATTCAAAAACAAACAAACAACAACAACAACAAACCCCATGAAGGTTGAGCAACTGAATAGAACTTCAATGATTATGGAGAGTTTAGAATGCTACAGGTCCAGAGCCTAACTACATTTTATCTTCAGTCATCTTTAGCTGTCTTTCCTGGACCATGGTCACTCATATTTGGCTCCAGAATAAACTACCTCTTATCCTGTTTGGGGTGAGAATTGTGTCTTTGGGTCAGCATATTCTAAGAAAAATTAATGATGATAATAAACAAGCCAGGAGTGCTGACACATACCTACGGTAGCACCAGCACTCGGGAGGCAGAAGCAGGCAGATCTCTCTGAGATCAAGGCCAGCCTGGTCTACACAGTGAGTTCCAGGCAGGCTGGGGCTTGGGAGACCCTGTCAAAATGAGTTAATTAACTAATTTATTTATTCAATTTAAAAGATAACAACTTTAAAAAGATTGAGCCAGTGTAGTGGTGCACACCTTTAATCCCAGCACTCAGGAGACAGAGACAGGCGTATCTCTGTGATTTCAAGCCCAGCCAGGGCTATACCTAGGGAGACCTTGTCTCCAAAAAAAAAAATAGAAAACAACAGAAACCCCCAAATAACAACAAAAAGTCCATGGTTAGCCCAGAGAAAACACCTGGTCTAAAATAGAAAGTAGGTAAGTTGTGCCCATTAGTCAAAAAGGGTTTCCAGGACAGACAGAAAGCCTGAGGGTGGAGGGATCCCCTCAAGCAGGGGGGAAAGTGGAAGCAATTCTCTTGTGGCTCCCTCAGTTTCTGAATGCTGCAATAGCCCCTGGGAAGTGTTAACCAGGATCTGACAGTTTCCTCTAGAAACTATCCTATAGAAACCTCCCCGCTCACAGCAGCCCTCAGGGTGGGCCCACATTCCTGGTCCCTGCATTCCCAGCTTCCCCATCTGGGTCTCTTCCAGCCTTCCCTGGCTTCCCCCATGTAGGTAGATAGATCCCTTCTACCAGCTTCCCCTGCCCCACCTCCAGCCTCTATCCTCCTCCCGTGCTTGCACCCTGCAGGCCCCCTCCCCACAGCTCCCTCCCTGGAATTTTGCTCAGCTTAAAAGCCACCAGCAGTGGAGAGTCCCTCTGCTTTGGGTCATGGCCTCCCTCCTCCTCTGGGTCCTTACCCCATCTAAGCCTTTCCTTCTCCCCCCTTACACCATCGATAAGATACAAATGACCTTCATTAAAGCCAGGTTTTTATAGAGATGATTCCCCATTCTTTTGGGAGTTAAGGCAAAGACAAGCCCAGTTGTTTTTGTTAATGTTTACATTCTAGCAACTTCTTTGGGGGTATTCAATGTATATTGATTAAGCTCTCACTGGGCCTTAGGCACTGGGGATAGAGTAGCCTAGCATGACAGATGTGCTTCTCACCCTCTGGAGTTTAACATCTAATTGGATCCAGGAGAGAGAGAGCCACAACTAAAAATGAATGAGATGATTATTTTCAACTTCAGTAGTAGAGATAAGAAACCCTGGGTGCTGCAGCAAGGCTGGGAATACTGCTCAGGGGGAGAGAGCCTAGCTATGCTCGAGGCTCTACGTTCAATTCCCGGCACTGAAAATCACAATTGCTGGGGATGTAGCTCAACCCGTAGAGTGCTTGCCTAGTGCACACGAAACTCTGGGTTCCATTCCCAGGAACATACAAAGGTGTCGCGGAGGACATCTGTAATCCCAGCACTCAGGAGGCAAAGGCAGAAGGATCTGAATGTCAAGGTCATCCTCAACTACACACTGAGTTCAAGGCCAGCCTGTGATGTAAGAAGACCCTGTTTCAAAAGGGGGAGGGCGGTCAAAAAGTTCGTGGGGAGCGTAGAACTGTAAGAGACCCGAGGGACAAGTGGCTACAGGGGTGCTGCCACGATTGCAGAGCAGCTCATTAGTTCATTCACTCAGACACCCATTATTCATCGCAGAATTCAACAGGAAAGGAAGAAAGATGGGGTTGGATGAAAATGGGTCTTCAAGGTAAATCTAGAATCCTAGTTCTTTGAGTGTTAGGGTGGGAGCTGGGGTGGGAAGGAAGGCGGGGAGAGAGCATGTCCACAGAGGGGTGCTTAGAGCGTGGCAGAGGATAAGGAAAGGGACGGTGAGAGTTTTGAGGATTCACTGGAGAGACATAAACATCTGCTCCCTCCTCATAAGGTCCCTGTGACAAACCAAAATATGATTCCACTAAAGTCCACCCTTGGGAACCAGAGAGTTCACTGCACTAACTTACAGAACATGGGTGAGGGGGTGCCTAAAGGAGAGTGGGTGACCCCAAAGTAGTGACACTAGAAAGTCTTCCCCCAACATGGATGATGGCCCCTCCCCTCTAGTCTTCCCAGCTTATAAACTCCAGCCCCTTCCAGAGAGCCTGAGGCCATGTGTAACCAGGGCAGAACTGCTGGGAGATTCTTGCTGGGAGAAGCAGCTAGGCTCTCAGGGGACGGCCCACTGACCCTCCTCACCGCCTCCCTTCTATAAGGGAATGCCAGCAGTCAACAAGCCTGTCCCTGATGGCCCCTTGAAAGTAGGCACAGCTGATGCGATGAACATGGCAGCTATTTTGCTTGGAGGCCTGAGATCTACAACAGTAAGTCAAGTAAAAGAATTTTGCAAAGCCTAGGTTCTGCCCCTTGAAGGCTCAGTTTTCATCTGTCCGTCTCTAGGACTTTGCTCTGAATGATATACACGTGTCTTAGTCTGCTCAGACTGTGAGAACAAAAGTACCACAGACTGAGTGACTTTAACAGCAAACATTCCTTTCTTAAAGCTCTGGAATCTGAGGAGTTCGGTGTCTCCTTTCTCCCTTCCACACTCACCTGAGAGAGAGCAGTTCTGGTCTCATCCTCTCTTGATAAAGGCACTCACCCCACCAGGAGGGCTGCATCCTCATGACCTCATCTAGACCTAAGCACTTTTCAAAGGCCTCATCTCCCAAAATCATCCCACTAGATGCAGGCATGTCCAACCCTTGCCCTTGGGCCACATGCACCCCAGGATAACTATGAATGTTCCCCAACACAGAATCCTAAACTTACTTAAAACATTTTTTGTGTGATCTTTTTTGTAACCCAATTGCAGTTCCCAAGGGTGAACTTTGTAGATGACAAGTTGTGTCACAATGTCAAAGGTTGCATGTGCCTGTGTGACTAGGGATTAGGGTTATCAACACATGAACTGAAGGGACCACAAACATACAGCCCACAACATCCTGAACATTGACCACACACCGGATTTTCCAGAGGACTCTGATTTCAAATATACTAAGTCAACATCCACCCCTAAGCCCAACCCACCCTTATTTGCCAAGCCCTCTAAGTCCTATTAGGTTCAATGTACAGTCCCAGTAAGCAGCACACGGCTGGCTCTGTGACTCCAGAGCCCATGTCATCCACTGTTCTGTTCAGACATTTACCTGCTGTTTAAAAACCTACATCAAGGATTTGCTTTTATCATCACTGCCAGATTAAGGGGCTAAACTCATGTAAAAACCAAGCAAAAACTTCAAAGAAGGTGGGCTTTCCTGCCAAGGGTGATGGTAATACGAGCTGGCAACCTGACAGGATCGAGAATCATCTCAGAGATGGACCTCTTGGCACATAAGCAGGCGGTTATCTTGATTATGTTCATTGACGTCAGCAGGAGATTATCCTGATTACATTCATTGACGGTGGGTGGGGCATTCCCTAGCTGGGATCCTGGCTGTATAAATGGAGAAAGGGCACTGAGCAACACCAGCATTTGCCTCCATCTGTTTCCTTGTTTTCGATGCCTTGTGACCAGCTACTTCAAGCTCCTCCTCCTTGTCATCCCCACGATGCACTGTACCTTGAACTGTGAGCTAAAATAAATGGGCCCTTTCTCTCTGAAGCTTTTGTCAAGAGTATTTTATCACAGCAACAGGAAGGGGACTAAGATGCCAAGGAAGAGCAGGAAACCACATTCTCGGGAACCAGGTCCGAGTGGAAGAAGGTACAAGGTGGGGAAGAAGAAACACACGCCTAGTTTTTTCTTTTCCGCTGAAGCTCAGAATCTCATGGATGAATTGGCAGGTCAAATTTCAAATCTGCATGCCCTGGGACTACCTTCTGCGAAGTTAAAAGCCAACAGGACTCATGACCTTTGACTTAACTTAGAAATTAGCCAACTCTTCACCGTTTTTGTTTGATAAGGCGAGAACGTTAGTTGACTTGTCTCTTAAACGGTTCATTAACTGACGGATGGCCAGATTTCACACCCCTGCTCTGTAATGCAGAGCAGTCATTACAGTCCCCAGTCCCCAGCCAGCTGCCATCCCTCTAACTCAGAAGGCTGAGGCTCTGCAACACAGCAGGGGACTGTCCCTACCAATCATGAAGCATCTACCCGCCACAGGGCAGAGCAACCTGGAACCATCTCAAAGATGCAGGAAGCTGGCAGATACTCAACCCTTCAGAGGATCAAAGGACCATCACTCTGTTTATATCAGCAATCTGGCAAAAATCATTGACAAGGTTTATCAGAAAAATCTAGGTGCCATCTCTAATGCCTGGGGCGGTGCAATCTGAAATTAGAGCTTAAGGACTGGACTGTGTTATAGAGTGCACAGACAGACACCTGGGTCTCCCACACTGTTGCTCCTGCCCTCCCTGCTGGTGTCTCTAGAAAAGTGCAGCACGGCTGAGCAAGGACTGTGGAATCCTGTACACTTGGAGCTGGGATGCTGACCCATCCACAGGTGAAGCCATTTTTAAATCTGCATGAGCAGACGGCTGTATGGCACATTTTTTTTCTTGCCCACTTAGGTTGAGGCTGTGGAGCTAAGAAATTATTCCATTGTCCTCAAGGAGCTTGAGATCTTCAGAGAAGCATAAGATGAGCACAGTTTGGGTCCCTCTTTGCTCTGACTGATTGAGGTTTGGCTTTTATTTATTTACATTTACTGTGTGTGTGTGTGTGTGTGTGTGTGTGTGTGTGTGTGTCACAGCACACATGTGAAGGTCAGAGGACAACTTTCAGGAGCTGGTTCTTTCCTCCCACCATATGGGTTCAAGGGACCAGTCAGGTTGTCAGACATGGTGGCAAGTGCCATTACCCGCGGAGCCATCTCACTGGCCCAGTTTCAGTCATTTTTTTCAGTAGTTTCTAACATTTAAAGATGAGGAGATTTCACTTAAGAGCCAGGTATCCTGTTTCTCTTGGAAACTGGAAAGATATGACATTCCAGGTTCACATTCCCACCAATAGCGACTGGCTAGAGCTAGGTAGTCACTGGTCCTTTATTTAGATGGAGTATGATATTAGTTACTTTTCTGTTGCTGTGATAAGATGCCATGACCAAGGCAACTTATAAAAGGAAGAGTTTATTCGGGTTTAGGGCAAGAGTCTGTCGTGGAGGGGCAGCACGGCAGAAAGCCACAGGGATGGGGACAGGAGACTCACAGCTTCAAAGGCAAATGCAAGGCAAGGTGGGCAAACTGGAAGTAGGGTGAGGCTATGCAGGCTCAAAACCCACCCCTAGTGGCACACTTCCTCCCGCAAGGCTAGACCTCCTAAAAATTCCATGCTTACCCCAAACAGGGCCACCAACTGGGGACCAAGTGTTCAAATACTTGTGCCTGTGGAGGACATTTCTCATTCAAACCACAACAGATATGTTCACCACAGGCCCCACGCTGAGCCTACGTTCCTCTCTGAGATTACCTATGTCAGCCCTGTAGGTGCTAGAATTCAAAACCCAGTGTGGGGGATTAAATAATGACCCCCAAATATACCTGAGGTCTAAGCCCTGGAATCTGGAAATATTACCTTCCAAGGTAAAGGGAACTTTACAGGAGCTTTATAATTAGGGAAAACTCTTGAGTAAGATGATTACCTTGGCTTATTCCTGATTGATTCTAGAATCCTTAAAACAGATAGACAGAGGGCTGGGCATGGTGGCACCTGTCTGTAATCCCAGAATTTGGGAGGTAGAGGCAGGAGGATCAGGAGTTCAAGGACCTCTTCAGCTGCACACTGAATTGGAGGCCAGCCTCAGCTACATGAAACTGTCTAAAAAGTGGAGGTGGTAAGGAGGGCAACTGACTACAAAAAAGTACAGAGCAGAATGACGTGGTCATAAATCAAGGAACATAAGACGCCACTGGGACCGGAAGAGATGAGGAAGAGTTCCTGCAAACTCCAGAAAGAGCGAGCCCTGCTGATACCTTGTTATGGCCCTCTAAGGAATCTTTCATCCTGCATCCAAATCTGCAGAAGAATGCTATACTTCTATAGAGAAGTACTATAGTGACTGTTGGTTTTAGTCACTACTTTGGTGGTCATTTGTTACAACAGCAATGAGACACAAATACAGCCTGCCAACAAATGAGTTCAACACATGTGCTAAGTGCCCCGAATACAGTGGGCAGGACTTGCCCTCAAGGAACTTACACTCCAGTAGAGAACACAGAATGACCACAACCACAGGCTGATCAAAGCAGGGAGGCAAAGCCGGCAGGATTATACCTGAGAAACTTCTAACCCAGGCCAGAGAGTCTAGCAGGACTGTTTCCCAGTGTTGCTTAAAGGAGACATGCGTGTGTACTTTGTTGCTCTATGAAACTCTGCCTTAGCCTTGAGAGGGCTGGGGGTGGTGGAAGAGGGGTTAGGAGCAGGGCGTGGGGCTCCTTACCTTGCCTGCTCGATGAACTCCACTGCCTTTTCTGCGTACTTCTGTGCAAGGCCACTCAGATTCACAGGCTGCTCCACAATGTTGAGATTTTCGTAGAGAGGAAGAGCCACATCTGTGTAACAGTCCCTCTCGGGACTCCTGGTGGAAACCACAGATAGGGGAACATTCACTTTCACGCCCTAAGTAGCCAGAGTAGAATGCAAAGATTTAATGCAGCGCTGCGCTGCAGGTAGACACAAAGCATTTAATATCTGGACCCAGAGGGTTCGGCAGGTCAGCCATTTCCTCCAAGGGAAAACCAGTTCTGAATGATTTTTCCATTCACTTTGAATAGATACTTGTGCTCCTTGGGTGAGCCAGCTGCTCTGTAAAGGTGGACGACATGCTGGTGAGCCAGGGGTATCATCATTCCTATTTTACAGGTAGATACACTGAGGTCTGAACAGGCCAGTCCAAACTGTCTACTGTTGGACAGGGGAAGCTTCTGTGAATGGTGAGCAGCACTTGGGCACTGTGGGTATTGTCCTAACTCCATGGGTCCATCAAATAGGGCAAAATATACAAAAGATATATTAAGGCAATTAAAATTTATTTATTTTTTATATGTATGAGTGTTTTGTTTGCATGTCTGTAAGTATGCCATGTGTGAAATGCCTAAAGAGGCCAGAAGAGGGAGTCAGATTCCCCGGAACTGAGTTACAGATGGTTGGGAGGCACCATGTAGGTTCTGGGAACCGAACTAGGGTCCTCTGAAAGAGCAGCCAGTGCTCTTAACCATTGAGCCATCTCTCCAACCCCAGCCTAGAACAATTTTAATTTTGAACCATGTTTAAAAAATTTGGAAAAACTATAGCAATGAGTTGGGGACGGGGAATTCAGAATGATAGCAATTCCTGGAGAAAACAAATTCTGCCATGGGTCCTCCTACAGGGAAAAATGAATCTGACCCAGGCCACCCCTGAAGGCCATGATCTTGAATGTGGTACTTTCACTCTCAGAGGCTGGATTCCACTTGCCCAGCATGTGGTCACCTGTGCCCTCTTACAGGGAGGGAGTATAGGGAGGACAAAAGGAGATGGCAAATGTTAGTTAGTGCTGTGCACACCACTCAGCACTAACCTGGCCGCCACTGAGAGGTAGATGGAAGGATGAGGAGCATGCAGTGTCACACATGTCCTGACAGGACAGTTAGAGAAAGGCTCAGGGAGAATTGGAAACTCCATTATGCCTATGTGCATGCGTGCACGTGCGCGTGCGCGTGCGCACACACACACACACACACACACACTGTTGTAGAAGCTTAGAGGATAGGGTCAGGTTGGATACGTTATTACCAAAGACTACATTAAAAAAAAAAAAAAAAAAAAAAGGGGGGGGGGGGGTAAAAAAAAAAAAAAAAAAAAAAGGGAGGCTGGGGAGATGTCTCAGTGGTTAAGAGCGCTGGTTCTTCCAGATGACCTAGGTTTAGGTCCCGGAACTCACATGGAGGCTAACAACCACCTGTAACTTCAGTTCCAGAGGATCTGGTGCCCTCTTCTGGCTTTTGTAGGCATCAGGCACACACACATGGTGTATGTACATGCATGCACTCATACACATAAAATAAAACTAAATAAATTTTACAAAAGAGAAGAAAAGAAAGGTGGACCAGGCGTGGTGTGGTGGCACTCAGGAAGCAGAGGCAGGCAGAGTTCTGTGAGATTGAGGTCAACCTGGTCTACATAGCCAGTTCCAGGCCATACCTGCCTCACAGTGGTCCTGTAGGTCACAGGCCAAGGTGAACAGTGCCCAGAATGCAACAATGTCTCAATAAACAACCATTAGGTATTAACTAGTATGTTATTAATGAGCCAGCTGAGACATTCCCCAAGCAGTTTAGACACCTGTGTCCCTAGAAGTAACCCATAGTGCAGGCTCCTAATGTGAAGCCTAGAAGCCACACTAATTGCCTGAGTAAGGCTTAGCAATTGTTCTGATCAGAATTTTAGTGCTCTTGTAGAATATTCAGAAAATACAATGAGAAAAAAGACAAGGAAACTCCTCAGTCCCAGAACCAGAGTGAGCTCTTGTTAACGTGTTAGCCCATCTTTTCAGAGTCTCTCCCGACAGGGTGGCAAAGCTGCAGACCCAGAGGGAGTAAAGAACCATGTTCACTCCCTGACCCATTTCACTGAATACAGTAGGGTTTGTTATGGGCGGGTTTTTTTTGTTTAGTGGTATGTGTTCAAGTGGGGGCTACACACGTGTGCAAGCACGTGTGCATGAGTATGCACATACATGTCGAAGCCAGAGGTCAACCTCAGGTGTCACTCCTCAAACATCATTCGCCTTGGTTTTTATTTCTTTAAGATTCGGTCTCTGAATCAAGCGTGATGGCACACTCGAGAGACAAAGGCAGAAGGATCTCTGTGAGATCGAAGCCAGCCTGGTCTACATAGTGAATTCCAGGCCAGCTGGGGCCACGAGGAGACCCTGCCTCAAAAAACCAAAAGCAAAACAAATAAATAAAAACAACAACAAAGACAGAGTCTCTTACTGGGCTGAAACTTAGCAAGTAAGTTTAACCTGACTGGCTACTGAGCTCCAAGGATCGACCTGTCCCCATTTCCCCAGCACTGTAAATACAAGTGTTTATACCACCAGGCCTATCTTTTATAATTATTTTTTAATTATATGCATTCATTTATTTGTGTGTATGTGTGTGCAAATGCACACATGTGTGCCCAAGTGTGGGTATGGAAGTCAGATGACAACTTTCAAGAGTCCGTTCTCTCTTTCCACCCCATGGATCCCAGAGATCGCATCAGGCCTATCGGTGCCTTTACCCACTGAGCCACCTCACCTGTCCCATGCCTAGCTTTTTTACATGGGTTCTGAGGTTTGAACTCAGGTCCTTGTGCTCACATGACAAGTATTTTATCCACTGAGGTATCTCTCTAGCCTCAGTAAGGTTCTAAAGCATCCTATTTAGTGCCTGGACAGGATTTCCATGTCAGATGTCTGGTGGGGGATGGAAGGCTCAGAAGGAGCCTTAGGTGCTTCTCGTCCTTTCTTTCCCTCTCTCCTCGTGTCTCATGTCCAGACCAGGCAAGTCCAGTACCCAAGCCATCAGGGAGAGGAGGAGGAAGGCTCCACCTGTGCTAGACCTTGGCAGCACAAGGCTTCCCAGCTGAGCTACACAATCCAAAGAATCTAGAAATTTCAACAGAAAGATGTTGCAGCTCTCACCTTTGCATGAGGGCACAAATCAGAGCCTTTGCCCTGGATGTATTTGCTATCTTGTCTGCTGCCTCAACTGACCCTTTGCATGAGGGCACAAATCAGAGCCTTTGCCCTGGATGTATTTGCTATCTTGTCTGCTGCCTCAACTGACCCGTCTGTATCTTTCACTTATTCCAAAAAGCCACAATGTTAGGTTTCCACTTGAGCTCAGAGCCCATAGCCAATGTGTCAAACAGAAGTACCTTGACGGGCCATTGCCCTGTGGACACGCTGGACAAGGAGGGAGGTTATAGCCTGGGGTGTCCGTGCAGCCCATATCGTGGCTATATGGGATTCCAAAGTAGTAATCAAAACCTGGAAGAGAGACCAGTTGGTTAGCACACAGACTCGGCTGCATTCTTCTGCTCACAACAAAAATTTAATTTCCCATGATTTAATAAAGCGGTGCTCTGGAGTATGTAATTAAAAGAGGATTTGATTAATATCCTTTAGAAGTATGCAAAGAAAATCACTTTGCAGGGTTCTGGCCATAAGACTAGATCTGTAAAACATCTTGTGACGAGGTTAACGCAGAAAGGGAGGAAGTAGTGAGAAACATCGAACATCTAACATCCTCTGAAGTTACGAATTATTTGGTAAGCATTTGGAAAAAAAAATATCTACTGTACACATGGCTGTTTAAGGTATCAAACTTTCCTTCTGGGGCCAATAATTTGGCTCAGCAGGTAAAGGTACTGGCCAACAACCCTGATGACCTGCATTCAATCCCTAGGACTCATATGGTGGGAGAAGACTCACAGAAGTTGTCCTCTGACCTCATACACAGTGCCATGACACATACAACATTACTAAATAAATATATAATTTGAAAATTAGATTTAAAAAGAGACTTTTCATCTGAAGGGAAAATGAGATATGTTAAGCCTGTTTGCCTAGAATCCCAGCATTAGGCTGAAGTAGGAGGATCTAGGCCAGCCTAGACCACATACCAAGATCTTGTCTCCTTAAAAGAAGGTCACATCCCAGATGTGGTGAGTGAGGTGGAATTGAGACAGTAATCTCACCATCTCAACATGCTTTTTTTTTTTTTTTAAATCTTTTCGAGACAGGGTCTCCCTGCAGCCCCAGCTGACCTGGAACTTGCTATGTAAACCAGACTGGCCTCGAACTCACAGAGTGTCCATCTGCCTTTGCCTTGCAAGTGCTGGGATTAAGTGCCATCACGCCCTGCCCTCAACATGCTTCTTAAAGGACCGGCATTTGAGCCAGAACTCTAAAGGCTGAAAGGCATCAGGCTTGGGGTGGTGGAATGGCATGGAGAAGGGATGTGAGTGTTAGAACTGAATTCCTTGTGTTGGAGATCTTTCTGACGTCTCACAGCTTGTCTCTTCTACAACCCAAGCTCTTACCTAGGCCTGGTAAGCAGAGAGAGCACCTCTCCAGCATGTGCCTCTCTCACCAGCTCTCTGCACATTTCCTACACTATCTCAGCTGCCTCATTTTGCTTGTGGCTCACACCGTGGCTCTTCCTGGAATTCCCTGCTCAGTATCTCTTACTGATGAAGCTGAGTTGATGCTGCCCAGCCCAGTGCAGGTGCACAGTTTCCTGTCGAATAGCTCACTCCTCACTACTTCCTGCCAGCCCCATGCTTCATCCCTTTCATAGTCCAACAAAACCTTCAGACTCCGTTAGCATGGGTGACACAGATCTTCCCCACCCATCAGAACTGTACTCCTGGGACATTAGATCTTCATCCATCTGGTAGGTGGTATCTGTCCTAGTTAGCTTTCACTGTCAACCTGTCACAACCTAAGGAAGACGTTTCAGTCAAGGGATTTCCCAGATTGGACTGGCCTGTGGACACATTGTCTTGACTGTTAATTGATGAAGGAGGGTCCAGCCCACAGTGGGTGACATTATTCCCTATGCAGGTGGTCCTAGGCTGTATAAGAAAGATAGCTAAACTGGCATGGTGGCACATATCTTTAATCCCAGCACGCTGGAGACAAAGGCAGGCAGATCTCTGTGAGTCTGAGGCCAGCCTGGTCTGTGATAAAACGTTCCAGCCAAAAGCAACTTAGGGGAGGAAAGGGTTTACTTGGCCTACAACTTCCAGATCACAGGCCATCAGTGAGGGAAGTCAAGGTAGGAATTCAAGCAGTAACCCAAAGGCAAGTCCGTTTGCTGTTCCACACAGCATTTGCTCTACCCAAGGAACTCATTCACCACCAAGGAAATGTAGCAGAAACAACGGAGGAACGCTGTTTGATGCCTCATGTGTCCATACTCACCTAGCTTTTTAAAAAGTATTTTATTTATTATTTTTATGAGTGTTTTGCCTGCACCACATGCATGCAATGCCCACTGAAGCCAGAAGAGGGTATTGCACCTCCTGGAAGTGGAGTTACCGACAGTTGTGAGCTGCCATATGACGCTGGGAATCGAACTCTGATCCTCTACAAGAACAGCCAGTACTTTTAACTGCTGAGCCATCTCTACAACTCCTTACCTAGCTTTCTTATGCAGCCCAGGACAACCTGCCTCGGGATGGCATTGTGCACAGTGGGCTGGGCCCACCTAAGTTAATTAACAATCAAGACAAATCCCTCACTGATATGCCCACAGGCCAATCTGATCTAGGAAATTCCTTAGTTGAGGCTCTGCACTCAGATGACTCTAGGCTGTGCAAAGTTGCTAGAGCTATCTAAGACAGATAGCAAAGGCATAGGAAGTCGTTTTTCTTCCCACTTCCCTCTGCCTAGTCAGACACACAAACCCCTCGCGGCACCAACTCCCTCTGAGCAGAACCCAGTCTCAGTATGCCTTTCCTGCTCAGGATTCCAGGGACAGCACTCAAGGTGTCAACAACAGATCTAGTTGTAAAGCGAGGCCCTAAGGACCAAGGAGGAAAAGCTCTGGAACGATTTTTAGTTGGTGGCCAGACCAGGTCTTTCCTTCCTCCATCAGTCATTTTTAGAAAACACAGCTTCATCTTCTGCTCCTGTGTGGTCCTTTAAAAGGATTCTTCATGGGGCTGGAGAGATGGCTCAGTGGTTAAGAGTGCTCACTGCTCTTACAGAGAAGCTGGGTTTGGTTACAGTACCCACATGGCAACTCACAACCACCTGTAACTCTAGTTCCAGGGGATCCAATTCCTTCTTCTGGGTTCCTTCAGTCCTTGCATGCACATTGGCACATAAACTCACACAGGCACATACACACATACTCACTAAAACAATAAATAAATCTTTTTTTTTTTTTTAATGGGAGGTGGTCTTTTAGGCATAATGCAGTCCTTTGCCACAGAGATAGAGGGAGACATTGGGGCAGGGGAAGGGAGAAGTTTGCAAAACAGTCAGAGAATGACATTTAAGGGTTGCATACGTAGGGCCAAGGGCAGCAAAAGGCCGCATGCAGCGGTAAGGTGTTCTACTTTGCTTTCTATTCTGTGATAAACACCAAGAGCAACCTGGTGAGAAAAATCTTTATCTCATCTTACACTTTCAGGTCACAGTCCATTACTGAGGGAAGTCAGGGCAGGAACAGTAGAAGAGAGCTGGCTATTCACTGGCTTGTTCATTAGCTTCTGCACAGCTAGCTTTCTTTTTTGTTTTGTTTTTGTTTCTGTTTTGACAAGGTCTCCCTAGTCCCAACCTGCCAGGAACTCACTAAGTGGACCCAGGCTAGCCTCCAGAGGACTGGGATTAAAGGCACATACCACCATGTCAGGAATTCAGCTAGCTTTCTTATACAGCCCAGGACCCCACCCCTTGCCTAGGGATGACACTGCCCACAGTAGTCTAGGTCCTTCTACATCAATTATCATTCAAGAAAATGCCCCACAGACATGCCCATGGACTAGTCTTATCTAGGCAATCCCCCCAACTGAGATTCCCTCAGGTAACTCTGGGCTGTGTCAAGTGGACAGCTGCAACTACTAGGAGATGTGGTAAACTGCTTCTAGGAGAGAGTCATGGGTTCTGGTAAGTAAAGGAAAAGACTTGGGAAAGGCAGAGGCACAAGCTATAAGTTGGAAAAAATTCATATTTGGGTAAACTGGACATTCAGAGAATGTACCACTCGGCGATTAGTTTCAGAGAATTGGCTTTAGCAGCCTGGTCTTGGCCTTCTTCACCAAGGCCAAGGGTGAGAGGTCTGCAGAAGGAAACAGCTGCAGGAGGCAGCCAGGAGGCGAGTTCCCCTGTCTGGGCCAATGGGCCAGGTCCCGGCTCCAGCAACCTACCAGGCAATTTTTGAACTTCCCACTTAAGCCATATCAGAACCTCATGGGGCTGAATGTTGCCTAAGGTACAAAGAACTGGTAGTCAAGAAAATGGATGTGCCCGCAGTAGAGGAGCCCTCAGAGCAGACAGACGCAAAGGAGGGTGACCAGCAAGGGAGACATAAGATTGGGGAGAGTACTGGTACCCCACATCTACTCAAGTGACCTCTGGGACAAAGAAGTTCTAACGCAGAATATTCCCAGGGCGCAAATGTTGATACAGTCCTCTGACACAGAGACCTTTATTTTCTGTTTCCCAGGGAACAAGCCCTAAGAGAATTCTTACCACGGAAATTGGGGTGATAAGAGCCATGGTGCCCAAGATGCCATTTGCCTGTGGAAAAACAAGAGAGAGGCATTCAGAGGGATCCCTATGGAGACATGCAGACCCTCCAAGAAGCAGGTCACACACTCAGCTCTCCATCAGCTTCACGCTTCGGTGAGGACAAGCAAAAAAGGACCTGCCAGTGCCGTGTGCACACCCAGCTCTGCTCTCTGGAACTTCGGGGAGTCTACAGGGAGACAGAAGACAAGCAAGGATGACTCATGATCACACGGAACAGCAGAGCATCCCCAGGAGCCTAGCAATGCCACCTAGCTGAGCCTGTGCCCCTTCAGGAGCATCCAGAAGCCATGGCATTCCATGTGGCTCATGGGGTCCCATGGAGAAGGCTTCAAGGACGCAGATGGTCTCTGCCCTGCACAGTCTCATAAATACCTGACTCTCACCTGGTCTGAGCATCTTCCTCTCTGGACAACATCAGCAGCTCACGGGGGCTGGGGGAGAGGTCATCTCCCATAGTAGCTCAAGCATCCAGACACTGGTGCACAGGGCGGCAAATGAGAAACTCAGCCTCCCACTGCTCCTGCTCTGCCAATGCATTTGGGTTGCGGGGATAACTGGGCAATGCGGGGCAGAGCACTGACATGCTAGAGCCTCTGAACTGCTTGTTTGCTAGGCAGACTGGATCCTAGGGACACCATTGCCAAGGCCAGCAGAGGAATCCAATACAAAGATTAACCAGTGGAGACAGCAGACAGCATGAAGAAGAGAGACGAGCGGGCAGACAGAGTATGGCCAAGTAAAGTATTTGGTGGGGACTCAAAACAGTACCAAAGTATCTTTTAAAGAAAGTACACGTAGCAAAAGTAACAGTTAGTGAACTTAGATGAGAGTCTCGTAACTGCTTTATGGGTTTGGTTTCATTTTGTTTTGCTATATTTTGTTTAAGACAAGGTCTTACTATATAGCTCAGGCTGGCCTCAAACTTGAGATTCTGCTCTCTCATCCTCCCAAGAGCTAGGCTTATAACACTTATAGCAGTGTATGACTGTGCCTGACTCTTCTCTATGGGGTTGAAACAAAAGGTTTTTTTGTTTATTTTTAACATTTAGTGGTGGGGGACATATATATGCCACAGAACACATGTGGAGGTCAGAGGGCAACTTTCGGGAGTCGGTTCTCTCCTTCTACCCTGTGGGTCCCAGGGAACAAACTCTGATGGTCAGGTTTGGGTGTAGACACCTTTACCCATTGAGCCATCTCACTAGCCTGAAAAAAAAGTTTTTAAAGAACAAAGCCGGGTGTGAAAGCACAACACTCGGACACTGAGGCAGAAGGTTCACAAGTTTAAGGCCAGCTTGGGTTACATAGAGTTCCAGGCAAGGTGAGGCTATATAGCAAGTCCTTGTCTCAAAAAAAAAAAAAAAAATACACACACACACACATCTGGGGCTCAGGCTGAGGTTTCCTACCTTATACTCAAGTCATGTCATATATATATATATGTGTGTGTGTGTGTGTATGTGTATGTATATATGTATGTATATATTTATATATATATATATATAAAACAATGAAATATAAAATAAAGTGAACGGGGAAAAATTAAGTCAAATGATACACCCACAGATAATAAAAACAAGAACATGGGCAAAGATTCAAAGCAATGTTGAGTGCTATAAATGGACCCCAGAGTCCTCTGGCAGGTTTAGTTCATAATGTCAGCAAGTGGGTATGTTTATCCTCTCCAACTTTCAAAAGGCGCAGTTTGGAACGAGGGATGGGTGGAAGCTAAACAGTCAACCCGTGATCAGCTGCTTTCTTGGTGTTTAAAGGCAGAGAGATGGAGGGACCATGAGACCAAATCAGCTGAACAAGAGCCCAGTCCTCCCATAGCATAAGGTTCTAGAGCTGGGCAGTCCTGGAACCACACGTGTCCTGGCTCTGAGGATTAAATGGCTGCATCTAGTGGGTCTAGTGGACAGGCATCCCCCAGGGGGCTTTAAACACAGCCCTCTTGGTGTTGATGTTTTCAGCCTAATTACACCTCAGGGCATGGGGAGAAAGGAGTCAGAAAAAGACAAGGTTGGACCTTAATTGGTTCCTTCTTCCACTGACTGGGGCTTGTTCTTCTAAGACAATGTATGCCACCCTCCAGTTTGAGTGCCTTTAAAAGAATGTCAGGCTTGTGATCCCGGTGGTAGGGGCGGGGCCGAACACCAGAGATGCCAGCCCTTCCTCTGGTCTGGGTAGAACAACTTCCTCCAGGTTAACACAGAAAGCTCCAGGCACCAGTGTGTCCTCCACAAGGACCCTCTCTGTTCCTCACTTGTTGGCACACCCTCCCTTGCCATTTCACTATGGTAAAGAGAGGCAGGAATCCCGCTGGACCCAGCTCTTTGAGCGTAACAAGCACAGGCAGGCTGAGGAGGCTGTTGGTATTGGCCTCTGCGGGAGAGGCCAGCAGGGAAATAAAGCATCTCGGGGAGGCTGTGGCCAGATCAAGCACAGACATAGACACCAGCTGTTCCAGCCAGGACACATGGAACAAGTGTTCTCATGGTCCAAGACAGGGTTATATCACCTCTACAACAGGAAAATAATGACCCCCAAGGGATTGAATTTATCCCAGTTGCCTAGTACATGATGCATGCTGAGTAAGAGGTGCCTACAAGAATTTACAAGGAAAGAAAGCCTGAAATCCCAGCACTCGGGAGGCCCAAAACAGGATGATGAGTTTGAAGCCAGCCTGGGCTATACAATAAGACCCTGTTTCACAAACAAACATGGATAGAGGCATAGCTCAGTTGGTAGAATGTTTGCCAACTATGCTCAAAGCCCTGGGCTCGATCCCTAGCACCACATAAAACTGAGTGGGACTGGCACATGCCTGCAATTCCAGCACTCAGGAGATGGAGGCAGGAAAATCAGAACTTCAGTGTCATCCTCAGCTGCATAGTGAGTTTGAGGCTAGCCTGGGATATGTGAGATTCAAAAAGGTGTCGGTGGAGGAGGTCCTTGGACAGCGGGGCACAGGCTGAGGTTTCCTACCTTATACCCATGTCCTCTTTATACTAATAAAATAGAGATGGGGATGGGGCTGGGGTTGTTTGTTTACAATGCTAAGGATGGTACCCAGGGCATTTTCATGCCGGGCAGGTGCTCTACCACTGACTCACTCCTAGTCCAGAACTCTGTTTTTTTTCCAGGGGGAAGACGATGACTGTTTCCAGGGTCAAGTCAATCATTATAATCCCATTTCCCAGCCTTCTTTGCAACCCAGTGGCCTTGTCACCTAGCTCTGAACAGTACGATTTAAGCAAAGTTCTTTGTCTTAAAAGATTCCATTTCTTGATAAAAGTGGGTACATACTGTTGATACCTACTCTCTCTTTCCTCCTCGAGTCTAATTATAACAGAGGACTCTAGAGCTGTGGTATTGTAGCCACAGGCTTGAGGATAAAAATCAGGATGGCAGAACAGAGGCAGAAAAAGCTCCCAAAGGCATATTTGAGCAGATGAGCTAATGGAAGCAACCACTTAAGGCAAAGCTTATTATCATGGGAGGAAAAAGCTCTATACGTGTTTTAAGCCATCGTTGGGTCTTTTCAGTTACTTATAGCTGAAAGCATTCCTAATATACAAATTGAGAAGCCAACAAAAACGCAGGCGTGAGCAGAAGAGGCAGCAGCCATCGCGAGGCTGAGAACTTGAAGCAGCCCCCGGGGTACATCACCTATCATCGCCGTGGTATAGCCAGCCTGCTGTAGCAACTCTGCCAGCGTGGTCTCGTTGAGTGGAAGACCCCCGACAGAGGTGACTGCAAAGTTGTGTGTGACTCCATTGCGGAGACCCAGTCGGCCAGTGAGCAGCGAGGCTCTGGAGGGAGAGCAGGTGGAGGCAGCTGTGTGGAAGTCCACAAACCTGTGAGGAAAAGGAGATCAGATCCTGGCCAGCCACAGGAAGCCAAATGAACAGCAGTTTGGGAATCCAACTAGTCTAAGGTTAACCACTAACACAAATCAATTTAGCCCAACGTATTCAATCTTCATCCACAGATTCCATATGTCAAAGTCACTCATGTCAGTGTTTTCGAACCCCCAAATCAATACTTGAGCCTCTTTAGAATCATTCACGGATAGAAACAGACTTGCAAAATCTATGAGTAACAGCTAGGGAGATGGCTCAGCAAATAAAGGCACTTGCCACTAAGCCTGTTGACCTGAGTGAAATCCTGGGACCCACACAGAGGAAGGAGAGAACTGACTCCCACAGTTGTCCTCTGACCTCCACATGTGCACCATGGCACAAGCATGCCCCCACACGTACATATATATGCACACATACACAAAATAAATAAATGTAATACAGTTTTTAAAAAATAAGGTGGAGAGGAAGACACCCAACATTGACTTTTATCCTCCACATACATGCACACACAAGTATATACACCACACACACACACACACACACACACACACACACACACACTACTCCAATGCACATGTTGCTTGCTGAGGTCAGACAAGATGACCCTCTACCCTCCTATTTCAGGTATCAGGATATCAGCAGACGTCCTCTGACCCCTCTATGGAGTGCCACAGTTTTTGCTTGTTTGTGCTTTCTGTGGGTGATTTCACTGTGTGTAATGGTCCCCGAGTGAAGCGATAAGTGCTGTCTAGCATCTGTAAGCACAAGAAAGCTGTGACGTGCCTTATGGAGAAAATCTGCATGTTATACAAGCTGCTCGGGAAGGAGTTACAGTGTAGTTGGCTATGAGTTCAATGCTAATGACTCAGAAGTATGCATTAAATAAACAAGGTGTCTTTAAACAGAAACACACATGAAACAAGGTTATATATTGACTGACTGATAAAAATGTTGCATCCAGAGGCTCTCAGAACTGTAACCCTGTGTTGCATTATTCACTACCAATAATAAGAACAGCCTGAGTCTCTCACATATGACTGTGTCCAAGCCTGTTTTAGATACTATGAAGGAACAGAAAAGAATTCTAGGGCCAGCAAGATGGCTCAGTGGATAAAGGCATTTGCCACAAAGCCTGATGACCTGAGTTCAATCCCCAGTACCCACATGGTGGAAGGAGAGAACCAACCCCTGTAACTTGTGCTCTGACCGCTAGATGTGTGCCAGGGCATGTGTCCCCCTGTCCCCTGCAAAATAAAATGTTTTTAAAAATCCTAGGCACAGTCCTACCCTTAAAAGACATGCAGCCCAACTAGAAAACAAGACTTGAAT
Organism: Nannospalax galili; assembly: GCF_000622305.1. Classification (NCBI taxonomy): domain Eukaryota; kingdom Metazoa; phylum Chordata; class Mammalia; order Rodentia; family Spalacidae; genus Nannospalax; species Nannospalax galili. Next base: position 3,114,776 of record NW_008346898.1, on the reverse strand, counting down.
AACTAAGAAAGCAGTGGTACACAATAGTGTGGAAATAAGAGCCTAAGCAGAATACAGAGATGATGGGATAGAGACCAGGAATGTTCCAGAATTAAGCTGGGGAGAAAGAACTTGGTGAAGATCCAAGCTTAAGTAAAGGCTCCGTGGAGTGGGCTGGACCATTGAAATCTAACTTTAGAAATCACAGGGACAGGGCTGGAGAGATGGCTCAGCACTTAAGACCACTGGCTGCTCTCGCACAGGACTCAGGTTCAATTCCCAGCAGCCACATGGCAGCTAACAACTGTCCAGTTAGCTCCAATTCCAGGGGAGCCTATGGCCTCTTCTGACCTCCATGGGCATTGCATAAGAGGGGTGCCCTAACATACATGCAGGCATAACACTCATATACATAAAAAGAAATCACAGGCACAGGAATGTCACAGGAAGAGCATCAACATACTCTCTGATTTTGGCAAAAGGAGACACTAGAAGAGTTGGTGGTCAATCTTGATTGTCAACTTGACCAGTTTCAGGATCACACAGGAGTCAGACCTCTGGAGTGTCTGTGAGGGCATTGTCAGAGAGGTTTAACCGAGTGTGAGTAGCACCATCTCGTGGGCTGAGGTCCTGGGCTTAATGAAAAGAGAAAGCTGGGGCTGGAGAGATGGCTCAGAGGTTAAGAGTGCTGGCTGCTCTTGTAGAGTAGACCCAGATTCAGTTCCCAGCGCCCACATGGTGGCTAACAACCATCCGTAACTCCAGTTCCAGGGGATCTGACACCTTTTTCTGACCTCTGTGGGCATTGCACGAGACATGCGCACTTATATACATGCAGGCAATACACTCAGACATATAAAATAAAAATAAAAAGAGAGAGAAAGTGGGGCCATAGCACTCATCCAGATCTGCTTCCTGACTATGGATGCAGAGTGACCAGCTTCCTCAAGTTCCTGCTACTACACCTACCCTACTATGAAGGCCTGATCCCTCAAATCGTGAGCCAAAATAAACTTTTCCTTCCTTGAGTTATTTTTGTCAGTTATTTGGACAGAGAAATTAGAAAAATAACTAATACAAATAGCAAACCAAAAGCCAGCTTAAAAAGAGGGAGGAGGATGGGGGAGGTCACTAGGGGCAGGAAAAATGGTTTGTGATGGAGAGCTGTGGACAACATCCTGGGGGATATGTTGCTCTGTAGATTGACTTTTATATCATGTAAAGGTCTTGTTTGGGCAAGGGAAGATTTGTGTTGGGTGGTCTTAGCACTCACCATTCTGGCTGGACATCCCAGTGGGATATAATCGGAGGACAGAAAATTTTGCCTACTTCAAGGAAAACTTAAACACAGTAGCTGTGTCATTACGAGAAACGTTAGTATTGGGATTTTGAAGTTATTTCATGTGTATAAGAGAGTAAGCAAATAAGTAATTATATTAACATTCCTAACAGGGAGCCAAGATTTTCAATGTAAGAAAATATAAAGGGTATAAAATAAGTTAAGAAAAACCTATAATGTGGAAATTATTGGCAACGTACTAATAGGGCTGGGGATGCAGCTCAGTGGTAGCGTGTTTGTCTAGCATGCACAAGACCTGGGTTTAATCTCAGCACCACAAGAAAATAAATTTAGAGGGAAGGAAAGAAAATGACCTTATGAAGTCATGTTTTTAAAGGCGCATCTATTTCCTCGTTGCTCTCAACTTCGAGCAGCATGGCGCCCTGTGACAATGAACACGCACTTCCCCTCCCAAGCTTTGCCTTCAACACCATCCCACAAAGACAAGACTCAGACCCCCTTGGAGAAATAGCTAATTCCAGGTTTGGGGAAAGGAAGGTACCAATTCAGTCTGGGATATCTTGTGTCAGAAAGTAAAACCCAGGAACCATCCTGAAGGAGGACCTGCTGACCACATTTGAGGGAATTTGGGCATCAAAAAAATAATTACAGGCTGGGTGAATATAGCTCGGTGGACAAGTATATGCCTAGCAAACACAACACCCTGAGGTGGATCCCCAGCACCAGAGAGAGAGAAAGAGAGAGAGAGACAGACAGAGACAGAGAGACAGAGAGAGACATAAAGAGACAGAAAGAACTCATAATTGATTATATATTTTTAAATACTGTGTGTGTGTGTGTGTGTGTGTGTGTGTGTGCACCACATGTATGCAGGTACCCACCCACAGGGCAGAAAGCAGTGTTGGATTCCTGGCACCAGAGTTACAGGTGGTTGTGAGCTTTCCAACATAGTGCTGGGAAACCAACTCAGGTTCCCTAGAATATCAGTACATGCTCTTAACTGCTAAGCCATCTTTCCAGCCCTGCACTTTGAAAAAGTTACTTGGAGAGGTGGTTCAGTGGGTAAAGAGCTTGCTATGTAAGCTGAGTTTGGATTCCCAGCATCCATGTTAAAAAAAAAAAAAGTCAGAGACCAAAACATGCATCTGTAATCCCAGAGCTGGGTAAGAAAGAGGCAGAAGACTCCCAGGAGCTCCTAGTGAGCTGCAGATTCAGTGAGAGACCCTGTCTCTGAGCAATAGAGGAAAACACCCAGAGTTGACCTCTAGCCTCCAAATTGGCACACTTGGGTGCACATACACATATATCACAAGCATATACATACATACATACACACACACACACACACACACACACACACACACACACGTCAATTTTCACCACTGGATAACAGGGTACCAACTCCCCATTCTGAAAGTTTGTAATTAAAGGAACCAATTTCATTTCCTGACCCTCTGAATTGACCCACAGTCAATTCAGGTAACAGTCCCCCAAGTAACAAGGGAAAGCACTCCTTCACACATCTAGCTCACACAGAAGGGATGGCAGGCTCAGCAAAGGACTGTTTCTGAAAACACCATGCCCCATACAATAACCAAAGACCAGTGGATGTGGGTGGTCACTGTGCCACAGTGTCACCCTCAGGTCCCTCATAAATTGGACAGACCAAGAAATTAGCTCCTTATGAACCAATTAGATTTACTGTCACTAATACTTTTCCTGTGACCTTTTATGTCTCCTGATGGGCTGAAACGTGGAGTGTATCAAATCAAGGACTCATTGCCAAAAACACTTAACCTGAATCTAATCAAACTTCTGTATCTAATTTCCAGGTTACAGGAAACACAGCTAATAGAACAAATTAAAGGATGCCACAAGGAAACCATTGAACAAATTGGTACCCAGGCATTTTGAGACAAGTGCTCTAGTCTCTCCAAGGAGTCAGTGTTCTGAGGGAAAACTGGGATTGGGGGTGGGTAACAGTCTACATTAAAGGAAACCAGAGAGACAAAACCCAGTTAATACATGATGCATGATTTGATCTCACTTCAAACAGACTAGCAGCACATCTGGCTGAATCGTTAAGGAAATTTTAAACTGGATTTTAGATATTAGAGAATTATTGATCATTTTTTTACGGGAATAGTGGCATTATGGGTGTGTGGAAGAATGTTCTTCTTTTTTAAATGTGTATGTGTGTGCCTGCATGAGTTTGTGTACCACATGCATGCAGTACCCAAGGAGGCCAGAAGAGGGTGTTGAATCCCCTGTAACTTGAGTTACAGATGATTGTTAGCTGCCATGTGGATGCTGGAACTGAATGCAGGTCATCTACAAGAGCAGCAAGTGTTCTTAACCACTGAGCCATCTCTCAAGCCCCAGAAAAATGTTCATATCTTAGAGATGCATACTGTGTATTTATGAAAGGGACATGATGTTTTTATCTTTCAAATGATTTTTTTCAAAAGTGTATTTATAGGTAAAGCAAATACAAGCAAAACAAGTAAAATGTTCATTCTCATTGTAGATTCTGGTGTTTAATATATTGTTCTTTTCATTTTTCTTAGTGTTTGAAATTTTTAATTGAAAAATTAAGTTTTTTAAATTATGGAGATCTGAGTCTAGGTTGACCATGGCAGTGACAGAGAGTTCAAGGGGCACTGCTGGAGGGAGGGGGATATGACTTAAAGTACAGCGGGCATCTCCATGTCTCATGGTATGTAGACTGTGGGGAATTCAATGGTTCAGCTCAGCTGCTGACTAAGCAGAAGCGAAGCTGAAATAGCATGGCATGAGGGGTGGCCCACAATGGCGGCTGAAACGTGATGTTTGAAATACCTCAGGTGGGGCTGGGGTAAAGTGCTTGCAAGCATCCACGTAAAAGCCAGGTGTGGCCATGTATGTTTATAATCCCAGCACTGAAGGGGCTGAGACAGGGGGTTCATTGGCTAGTCAAAACAGCAAGCCCTAGGTTTGGTGATACACCTATACCCTGTCTCAAAAACAAAGAAGGTAAGGGAGGTGGTTCATTGGGTAAAACCTGGGGAGTTCAATCCCAAGGACCCACATGATGGAAAGAGAGAACTGACTCTTACAAGTTGTCCTCTGACCCCCACAAGCACATGGAAAATAAAATAAACGAAATGTAAATATATATGTGTGTGTGTGTGTGTGTGTGTGTGTGTATAATAAGATGGAAAGCAATAGAAGATGTGTAACATGAACCTATGGCTTCCACATATGCATACATGGGTATGAGCACACATACGCATGTAACAAATACACACAAATAAAAAGTAGAATACAACAAAACATTTCCAGGCATGCATCATTGATGCAGCCTCTCTCTGGCTGCCTGGACCCCCAAGTAAACTAGGACCCATGAGTCTCTGATATTTGCATACCACTCAGAGGCACTCACAGGGAGATGCTCCAGCCTTCCTACAGCAAGCAGGCCCGAGAGTTCCTAGCCTTCGCCACATCTTCAGAGGTGTTGGGCTGTAGGACCCTGAGACCCTCTTCATTCACCCGCTACCTCCCAATCCCTCCAGACCCCCACTAATTGCTCTTTTAGCTTCTGTAAAAAACCTATAAAAGGCTCCTCTCCCCCTTACTCTGAGCTCTCAGCACGGATCCGTTGAGTTAGTGAGGTCTGAGAGCCCGAATAAACCATAAACCTTTGCTTTTGCATTTTGGTGTGTTGGGTTCTCAGTCATCTTTTTGGGGTCCAGTGGATGAGGTACAACAGGGCAGGGAGAGCATTGAGGTCTACAGACCAACAGAGTAGATCCCTTCTTGTGCTCTTTTCTACTCTTTTTTTTCTTCCCTTTTCTTATTTCCTTTATTTTAAAGTTACATTTTATTTATTTGGGGGTGGGGCATGAACATGTCATAGTTCTTGAGGAGAGGTAAGAGA
>NW_008346898.1:3098833-3109523 GCF_000622305.1 Nannospalax galili | reverse complement strand
CTTCTGTAAAAAACCTATAAAAGGCTCCACTCTCCCTTACTCTGAGCTCTCAGCACGGATCCGTTGAGTTAGTGAGGTCTGAGAGCCCGAATAAACCATAAACCTTTGCTTTTGCATTTTGGTGTGTTGGGTTCTCAGTCATCTTTTTGGGGTCCAGTGGATGAGGTACAACAGGGCAGGGAGAGCATTGAGGTCTACAGACCAACAGAGTAGATCCCTTCTTGTGCTCTTTTCTACTCTTTTTTTTCTTCCCTTTTCTTATTTCCTTTATTTTAAAGTTACATTTTATTTATTTGGGGGTGGGGCATGCACATGTCATAGTTCTTGAGGAGAGGTCAGAGAACAAACTACCAGTTCGAGGTCTCCTTCTACCATGCGGGTCCCAGGGATTGAGCTCAGGTCAGAGGCCTGGCAGCAGGCAACTTTACCCACTGAACCATCTCCCTGGCCCATTATTGCCTTATTTTTTTTGGACAGGGTCTCACTGTGTAGCCCTAGAAGGCCTGGAACTATGTAGACCAGGCTAGCCTACAACTCCTAGAGATCTGCATGCCTCTGTCTCCTGAGTGCTGGGATTAAAGATGTGTGCTTCCATGCCCAGTCTTTAAAATCACAAACACAGATTGCCATTATGACTTCCATGAATTTTACTACTGGGAATTATCCAATAAATACTACTGCTTGCTCCCAGTAGCCCTTTTATCCATAACCAATAGGTGAGACTTATACAAATGTCTATCTATAGATGAACAGATATAAAAACTGTGGTGTGTCTACATAGTAAAGTATCACTTAGCTATAAAAAGAATATGTGATATCATATTCATACATGTGATATCATATACCTTACAGCCAGGTCTGACGGCACATGCCCCTGACTCCAGCTCTCAGGAGTTTGAGACAGGAGGATCACCAGTCCAAAGCCATCCAGGGCCTCATAGTGAGAATCTGTTTCAAAAAGACAAGGGCTGGGGATATAGAACTCTTGTTTAGTGTGTGCAAGACCCTGGGTTCAATCCCCAATACCACAAAAAAAAAATTAGTAATGGGTGAAAAGAAGTTAGACACAAAATCCATGTAGAGGGGAGTATATCTCTATGAAATACCAAGAGTAGATAAATTAATAGACAGGAAGACTGACGGGTTTCAGGAGCTTACAAGAAGGAGTGGGAAGTAGCTGCTTGAGGCATGTAGGGTTTTCTTCTGGAGGAATAAAAATGTTCTGACTCTCCAAGAAGTGGTTATTGCACAACATGAGGACTGTACTAAACATCGCTGAATTATCATTGGACATGTCATGTTATGTAAAGAGCTTTTTAGTGATTTATTTCTTTTTATTTTATGCATACGAGTCTTTGGCCTACATGAATGTAAGTGTACCACATACATGCAATGTCCACGGAGGCCAGAAGAGAGCGCTGGAATCCTCTGAAACTGGAGTTTTAGATGGTTGTTAGCCACCACATGGGTGCGGGGAATGGAACTCAGGTCCTCTGCAAGAACAGTCATTAAGTGCTCTTAACTGCTGCACCATGTCTTCAGCCCTCAAAATAGCTTTTTCATTTAAAAAACAGATCTTACAGACTAAAAGAAAAATGTCCTAAGAGACCCTTTCAGGGAGGGCCAAGGTGTCCACTCATCTGAATGTCAGGTCTCAGGTGATAAAGTTACTTATTTATAGCTAAGGAGATCATTAATCATTCCATTCAGTCCAAAAATATTGACATCAGATCACAGAGGGGCCACTCCAGGTTCTATGTTTGAATCTGGAATGTCCCCCACAGGCTCATGTTTTGAGCACTTGGCCTCCAGCTTGTGACCCTATTGTGAAGGCTGTGGAGACTAGAAGTTGGAGCCTGCTTAGCAGAGATAACCCAGGAGAGATGGGCCCTTGGAGGGTATACCACCCCTTGCTGCAGACTGTGTTCTCGCTTCCTGGTCAGCCAGGACATGAACAGTTCAGTCTCTGGTGTCTGCTGCCGGGAACAGAGCCACTCCTGCCACAGTGCCTTCCCACTGGGATGGGCTGTACCCTCTGACACTGTCAGCCAAACAAACTTTTCCTCTCTTAACTTGTGTCCATCGGGTATTCTGGTCACACAGGTTAAGAAAGGTAAATAGGGAACAGATGGCTCAGTGAGTCAGAACACCTACCACCAAACCTGATGACCTGGGTTTGATCTCCAGGATCCACATGGTGGAAAGAGAGAACTGCAGGTTGTCCTCTGGCCTACACACACACACACACACACACACACACACACACATCATGGCACACATACACACACAGGCACACAAAATAAATAAATAAATAAATAATAAATAAATAAGTAAATAAATAGATAAGAATGTGGATGCTGGGTATGGCGGCGCAAGCCTTTAATCCCAGCACTTGGGAGGCAGAGGTAGGCGGATCTCTGTGAGTTCAAGGCCAGCCTGGTCTACATAGTGAGTTCCAGGACAGCTGGGGCTACAGGGAGACCCTGTCTCAAAAAGCCAAAAAAAAAAAAAAAAAAAAAAAGTAGGAACTCTGGGGCTGGAGAGATGGCTCAGCAGTTAAGAGCATGGACTGCTCTTGCAGAGGACCCAGGTTCGATTCTCAGCACCCACATGGCAGCTAACAACTGTTGGTAACTCCAGTCCAGGGGATCTGACACCCTCTTCTGACCTCCACAGGCACCACATGACAGGGGTGAACTTACACACATGCGAGCAATACGCTCATACACACAAAATTAAAAAAATTTAAAAAGTAGGAACTCTGTGAGACTGCCATGCTGGAAATACCACTGCAGATGATCTGCCCAGTGAACTCACTTGAGGTCATTGCTATGGAGATAGCAGCCCTGAGAGGCACCAGACCACCCAGCCTGACCACCTGCTGGCTGAATTCCACCCTGTGACCTTCGACCTTGGTCCACACACCATGAGAATGATGAATTGCCCAGCCAAGAGGGGCCTGAGTTCTATACCATAAAATCAGGAGCTTCAGCAAAATGACTGTTATTTGAAGCTCAGGATTTGTGGGGAGCTGGGAGTGGTTGGTTAGATGGCATTTCACAAACAGAATGATGTCTGTCTCTCACACGTCACAGAATTTGTTCCACCAGGAACTCCCCAGCATGACACAAGATGTGGGCCTAACAAAGCCAAGTTGATTTAACAGTGCCATGACCCTCTCTGCTTTTTTATAAGGTAACAAGGTCTTTCTACTGAAGAGACCCAGGCCTCATTCCCCAAAGACAAGTTAATTCCCTATCAAACTCTTTCCTTTAGAAAAAGAAAAGAAAAAGATAGAGGATTTGGAAAGACAGCTCAACATTTAAGAGCACTGGCTGCTCTTACAGAGGACCTGAGTTAGGTTCCCAGCACCCACACGGTGGTTAACAAGTGTCTCTAACTCCAGTTCCAGGGGATCTGATGCCCTCTCTGGCCTCCATGGGCATCAGGCATGCAAGTAGTACACACACATGTATGCAAGCAAACACACATATAAAATAAAAATAAACAAAACTTTTAAAAATGAGATTTAAAAGTAAGATATAGTTTCACTGTATAGCCCAGACTGGTCTCAAATTCACTACACAGCCTAAGTTGACCTCAGTCCAGTATGCCCTGCTTCCCTCTCCTGAATGCTGGGATTATCAGAATGTGCCACCACACCTGGAACTATTTGTGTGTGTGTGTGTGTGTGTGTGTGTGTGTGTGTGTATTGGTATGTGGGTAAGTGCATGTTCTATAGGTGAATACTACTGTGTGAATGTTTGTGTTTGTGTGTGTGCAGATGTACATGTGTGTAGTTGTTCTTCAAGAGCTAACCCCCTTGTTTCTAAGACTACATCTCTCACTGGCCTGGAACTAGCCAAGTAGACTAGACTGGCCACTGAGCAACTAGGGTCTGCCTGTCTCTGCACTGGGATGGCAAGTCTGTGATCACCACCACACCTGACTTTTTTGTTTGTCTTTCTTTTACGTAGGCTCTGGAGGTCCAACTCAGGTCCTTGCAAAGTAAGCATATTATCATCTAAGCTATCTCCCCAGGCCTGAAACCATTTTATTTTTTCAATCACAACCTGTGAAGGGCCATCCTCAGAAAGCAAGGAAATTGCACTATGATATTGCAGGCCTGACCATCAGGAAGCTTGTCCCGGTCCTGAGGCCACACTCTTGGCAATGGGCCATGTGATGCCTCCATCTGACAGAATGAGGGCAGGGACAATGCCTGTGCCCACGCACACTGCCAGGTTTGCACGAGCTGGGTGAGGCTCTCCCTCCAGATCCTCAGGGAGCTCTGGGGATGACAGCTCAGGCACACCACTCTGCCAGCACGTCCCTTCTGACCTTCAGTTCCCTGGGGACTGGGAAAAATGCACTTGAAGCCTGCCTTCCTCCCTATCTCCAGTTGCCTGGGATAATATTCCCAGGCATGGGTTTATTTCAAAGCATTTCCAGGAGTCAGACACACTGGGATCACAAGGACCAAACACTGGGGAAAAAACCCTGGACTGTGAATGCCTGAATGTTGTGGGCATCTAACAACAGTTGTCCTTATAGTCCTGATGATCCCAAACATCTGCATTCATGGCTCACACCTTTACTCCCCAAACAAGTATTCCTCTTCCTCTTGACACTGCAGGACAAGGACCCTCCTAGATCACACTCCCAAGTGGTCTTCAGGATAATTTTCATAACCCTCACAGAGAATGCCTATAAAACACTTATTATAACGCAGGCACTTTTCCAAGCACTTCACATACATTAAGCCATAAGCATCTGTTACCACTGGATTTATTCTGTTTGAATACATAGCTCTGAATGGGGTGGCCCAAGCTTATACCTGCCATCTCTCCATCCAACACAGCAGAACCAGCTGCACAATTTGCAGGGCCCCGGGGGAAATGAAAAGGCAGGGGCCCACTGAACACTTCAACATGGCGGCATCAGGGACTACAACCCAGGGGTCCTTCTAAGCACAGGTCTCTGTGCATGTGCCAAGACCACATGACTGCAGAGCTAGAACATCAGTCAGGGCTTGTCAATTCAAGTCAGCCCTCAGCTGTCTGGGCTTTCCAGAGCCATTGAGAAATGACTGTCGGTCTCGAGGCTCCAGACATTTCTCCCCTGTGCCTTGTGGTAGTTTCCCGCTTCTGCAGGAGTACCTGATTCTTTTTTAGATGTGTCACTGTATGGGTGTTCCTCCTTTACCAATAGTCCCTATTTCAGTAAACAACACCACTTCTCAACCAGTTACTCATGTCAAAACATAATCTGAGCCTGGCACAGTGGTACATGCCTGTAATCCCATACTTAAGAGGTAGAGGCAGAAAAGATCTCAAATTCAAGGCCAGTGTGGGCTACATAGTGAGTTCGAAGATAAACCTGGACTTCGTAGCAAGACCCTATCTCAAAACAAAACAAACAAAACCTATAATCTCTCCCTCCCTCTCCCCAGTAAGCCTTACTAACTGTGCTCCCAATCTATCTGCTAATGGACTACTGTCCACATCCCTATCCTACCTCCCAGGGTCACCATGGTGGATAACCCTAGCGGGTACCATGCATATGGTCTGGAGTTGAGCAGGACATCGTTGGTCCAGCTGTATGTCTTAGCCCTGCTTCCCACTTTTGACTCCTGCCTCCAGATTCCTTCCTACCCGACTCACTCCCCATTTTCTAAGGAACAATTAATCTAGAAAAGCATTTAACAGTCAATGGTAGTCCCTGGCTGGAAACCCCCTGTTGGGTTCTTATAATCAAAGTATATCCAAAGTCACTACCGCAGTCTGAAGACCACATCAGAGCATTCCAGGCAGGGAGCAGGACACAGATATGGATTACAGGTTTCCTGAGACGCTGTCCCTGTCAACGCTTAGAGCAGCCCGGTGGGACCCCAGGCAACTGGAGGTGCCAAGGCTATCTCCTATACTCCAGGGGGAACAATCCCCTTTAGCACACAATGGAAAGAGCCTTTAGGGCTAGCCAGAGAGCTACAGGAAAGAAATCACAGTCCTTCCATCAAAGATGCTACACTCCAGGTTGGGAACACGACTTAATTGGCAAAGTGTTTGCCACTCAAACATAAGGACCTGAGTTCTGTCTCCCAGAACCTGTGATTTTTTTTTAATTTAAATAAATAATTTACTGAGAAGTTCATGCATGCATATAAGGTGTTTTGATCAAATCTATGCCCACTCCCTCCCCTCCAACTCCTCCCATATCTCCCCATCACTTTTTTTCTGACAACTTCATGTACTCTTTCTTTTTTATTCATTAATTTATTTTTAAGGGGCTTTTGGCTACTCTAACATTCCCCCCTCTGAAGAGGTAACCCTAAAATCTTTTAAGGATTAGATACAAGCTCCCAAATAGTTTCGACATTTTTGGCATTTGGTATAGAGTATGTTGCTAAGAGGCCTAAGGACATTTTTGACTTTTAGCCAAGAAACTGGCTACTTTTCTTTGAGGTCTTTTTACCCTAACTGCCTAGCCAATTCCTACCTTCTATTCTTATCACCATCCTCAGAAGAGGTTACCCAAATTGCCAATAGGGAATCAGGATGCAGACTGCTCTGGCTTCTTCCAATGCTGAACAGGGATGCAGGGTGAGGCAACTGGAGTACTCCTTCAGTGAGTCTATATAAAAGACTCCCAAATTATATAACTCTTATCTCTAGGGGGAAAAGAAAGTTCTTGAATTGTGACAAGGAGATGTGAAGGGGAAGTAAATGCAAGAGTAATTAGCATTACAAGTTCTAGACAGGGAACTAGAAACAAGTTAGAACAGGGCAATTTTCAAATGTTCATACGAGAGTCCATTGGGCTTTCAAAAGCATCCATCTATTGGGTTCCTCCTCATTTTTCTTTTGTCTTCTAAGGCTGGACTCTAGAGTGATGGGTTCAGGATTTGCTTTCAGGTATTGGGATAGCTGTTGGAGTGGTTAGAATCAGAGTCAGTTCCCTTTCAAAGGACCTGAGTTTCATCTCCCAGAACCTGTGTTGTTGTTGGGGGTTTTTTTGGTTTTTTTTTGGGGGGGTGGTCTTTTTTTGAGACAGGGTCTCCCTGTCGCCCTAGCTGACCTGGAACCCACTATGTAGACCAGGCTGGCCTTGAACTCACAGAGATCCGCCTACCTCTGCCTCCCAAGTGCTGGGATTAAAGGTGTGGTAGCTTGTGCTTATCACCTCACTGCTGGCGTGGTGGAGACAGAAAGTTCCCTGGAGCTTGTAGGCCAGCCAGTCTAGGCATACTGTGAGTTCAAGTTTCAATGGGAGAGGTCTCATCTCAAAAAACAACAGGGAGGGGCTGGAGAGATGGCTCGGTGGTTAAGAGCACTGGTTGTTCTTATAGAGAACCCAGGTTTGGTTCCCAGCACCCACAAGGCAGCTAACCACCATCTCTAACTCCAGTTCCAGGAGATCAGATGCCTTCTTCTGACCTCTGAGGACATTGCACGACATAGGTATACTTACATCCATGCAGGCAATACCCTCATATGCATAAAATAAAATAAAAATAATAAAATTTTTAAAATGCAGGAGAGGGGCTGGAAGGCTAAAAACACTGACAAACGAACCTGCACTCAGCTCAGATCACAGCTCTCACTGGTGTGAGGCTGGACGGGGAATTGGGCCCAAGTCTCTCTTCATCTGGAAAATGGCTGTAACTGGGCCTTCCTCCCCAGGTTACTTGAGATGGCATACATAGTGCAATTAGCAGAGCACTAGATACAGAGCAGTTTCTAAAACACCTGGTGGTCAACTGATATCACTAGTTAAATGTGGAGAAAGAGAACATTCCAGCACGGTGGAGGGGAGGGGAAGCAAAAGGTGAGCAGGACATTCATGAGTGTGTGAAATTCCAGGGGTATATGATACCTGTCTGCTGCTGGTCCTACATTGGCATCATGTTCCTGCCACATGCATGCCATCGGTCCATAGGTCACCTCAGCCTCAACATGCAGAGAACTGACCTCAGCATCCTCCTTCCAAAAGCTGGAGTCCACCCTTCTACCAATCAATCAGGTCAGAAACCGAGGCTTCAACTTCGAGTCTGTGAGCCGTTCCTTGATGCTTCATCCCCCAATGCTCCCACCCAGGATCTACACAGTGGCTGTCCTTTACTCCAATCACTCTCTCTAATCCATTCCAGGATACAAATCAGTCTTCTGTCCCCATCTTCTAACCTCATATCTTCAGTGACTTATTTTTTCTTATTCATCAGAACCCACTGTGTTCTGCCTCAATTTACCTTTTCAGCCTTCTGGGCCATTACTGCCTGCTACGAGTTAGACTGTGTCCTTCAACAAAGATATGTCAAGGGCTCAGTAGGTAAAGTGCTTGCCACGCAAGCATGAGGGCCCAAGTTCGATCTTCAGGACCCACATAAAAAGCAGGGCATGGTGCTATGCACTTGTAATCTCAGCACTGTGGGGTGGAAACAGGAGGATCCCTGAATATCACTGGCCAATCAGCCGAACCCAATAGGTGAGGCCCAGGTCTCAGTGAGAGACACTGACTCAAAAATAAATTGAGGGCCAGCAAGATAGCTCAGCAGGTAAAGGTGCTTGCTGCCAAGCCTGATGACCTGTGTTTGATCTCTGGAACCAACATGGTAGAAAGAGAGAACGGACTCCTACAGATTGTCCTCTGACCTTAGAGACAGAGGAGAGAGAGAGAGAGAGAGAGAGAGAGAGAGAGAGAGATAATGAGGTGAACAGCTCCTGAGGAATTCCACCTGAAGTTGACCTCTGGCCTTCACATGCATAAACACACACGTCCCCACTACTCACCCACCTCCACAAATTTTTTTATTTTTATTTTATGTGTATAAAATAAATTTATACACAGAAAAAAGGAAATCACTGAAGGACACGAGTCTCGGGGCATATTCTCACCATTAAGGTATGGGTTTATTTTTATTTATGTGTATAAAATATTTTATGTGTTATGCTTGCATGTATGTTAAGTGCACCTGTGTTGTACAATGCCCAAGGAGGACAGAAGAGGGTGTCAGATCCCCTGGAACTGGAGTTATGGACAGTTGTTAGCTGCCATGTGGGAGCTGGGATTCAAACCTGGGTCTTCTGCAAGAAGAATCAGTGCTCTTAATTGCTGAACCATATCTTCTTAACTGCTGAACCATATCTCCAGCCCCCACAAATAAATGTAAATGAAGATACATTGAAGTTCAAGCCCAAGTATTTTTTAATGTGATCTTATGTGGAAAGAGGGCCAGTACACATGTAGTCACAATAGGGTCACACTGGAGTAGAGTGGGTCTTTGTCCAATATAACCTGTGTCCTTGATCAAAAGAAAAAGAGACATTAAGAGAAGAATGCTCTGTGTAAAGACCCATAGACTCAGAGGGAAGATGTCATGTGAAAAGGGAGATAGGCTGGAGTGATGCTGCCACCAGCCACCAGCCAAGACATCTTAGAGTCCTCAGAAACTAGAAGAAAGCAAGGAAGGTCTCCTAGCACTTCAGAGGGCGTCCTGAAGCCTCAATCTTGAACTTCTAACCTCCAGTACTGAAAGAGTAAATGGCTGATTTCTAGCTACTTAATGTGCAATTCCATTACAGAAATATTAAAGGAACTGATATGTGTAATTCCATTACAGAAACATTAAAGAAACTGATAACTAGCAGGGCAGGCCTGTGGCCTCAGCTCCTCAGGAGACAGGAGGATCAGAAGCTCAAGACCAGCCAGAGAAACAGTAAGACCCTGGGATTTTCTGAGTCCGAGTGAGAAATAACTCCTTTTCCCACATGAAACTCAGCGTAGTACGGTATAGCCTTGGAAGGAGAAAGCCACATTTCCTGTCTCATGGAGGAGCCTATGAGAACGAACAGGCCAGCTGAAACAGCCTCCCTCCAGGGCTCAGTCCATAAGCCACGCCTGTATCCTGAAGTTCTAGTGCTGGCTGAGCTGGGTTTCTGTCACAGCTGTGGAGGCCTGGTTATTGCATGGTGACACAGGGTCCTGGGAAAGAAGAGCAAACATGACAAACCCCTGGCCTCAGCTGCTTGGTGTTCAGTGAGGAAGAGGGACAATTCTGCTGAGGGAGGCTTAGCGAACAGCCAGCACAGGCCGGTCCGAGGAGGCCTACACACATGCGCACTGGAAAGCACTACTCAAAGGACGCCATGTGAAGGGCCAGGGCCTTAGCTCAGAGCTTTCCTAGCACGCACGAGGCCTTGGGTTCCATCAAAACCACTGGGGAAAAAAAGTCACATGTAATCTGAAGTAAAACTAGGCATTACAGTTTATCTTACTTACATTCATCTTACTTATAGAGCTGTGCCCTGAGTTAGGACCATTACATCACAGTACTTCTGGTTATAGTTCTGGAGTGAGCTTGTAGCTATCTTACTTTGTGTAAGTATACACAGAAAAAAGGAAATCACTGAAGGACACGAGTCTCGGGGCATATTCTCACCATTAAGGTATGGGTTTATTTTTATTACTATTATTATCTGAGGATGTTCAGACAGAGTCTTGCTATGTAGTCCAGGCTGGTCTTGAACTTACTAGGTAGCCCAGTCTGCCCTTGAACTCCTGATCTTCCTGCTGTAGCCTCCCAAATGCTGGGATTGTACATGTGTAGCACCAGCCTCGGTTTGTGCAGTACTGCAGAGCAAATGCAGAGTTTCATGCATGCTAGGCCAGCACTCTAAATGAGCTATAGCCT
>NW_008346898.1:3083359-3098281 GCF_000622305.1 Nannospalax galili | reverse complement strand
GCAGAAGACCTGGGTTCGAATCCCAGCATCCACATGGCAGCTAACAACTGTCCATAACTCCAGTTCCAGGGGATCCAACAGCCTCTTCTGTCCTCCGCAGGCACTGCATGACACAGGTGCACTTACCTACATGCAGGCAATACACGCATACACATAAAATAAAAATAATAAATAAAAAATGTTTTTAAGAAAGATGACTCAGTAGGTAAGAGCACTTGCCTCTAAGCTTGATGACCTGAGTTCAACTCCTAGAACTCACATAGCGGCAGGAGAGAATCACTTCCTAAAGCTTGTCCTCTGACCTTCACACATACATGCTGTTGCACGCACATGTACACACACACAGACACACACACACACAGATAAAAAATCTTTAATTCACATATGAAAGCCCAGGGGACTTTGGGAGGTAATTAGATTTAGATTAGGTCCAGGGTAAAAGTCCCATGATGATAATGAGTCCCCCTATTAAAAGAGGGGAAGAGCTGGAGATGCAGCTCAGTGGTCCAACACTTGCCTAGCATGTGCAAAGCCATAGGTTTTACCCCCAGCACTGCAAAAGAAAAAGGAGACAGACTATAGCACCTCTCTCACTGTGCCACATGAGAACGTAGCAAGAAGACAGCCATCTATAAGCCAGGACAGTACCCTGCACCAGAACCCAACCAGGCTGGCACCCTGCTCTTAGATTCCAGGCTCCACAGCAGTGAGAAATGCTTGTCCACACCACCCACTGCCTGCATTTGGTTCAGCAGCCTGAATTAAAACACGTGGGCAGAGTCAGAAAAACCTTGCTTGAATGTTATCCCAGCCTGCCCGTTTCTAACTTCTACCCTGAGTGTGGTCTACCCTTGTATACATTAATATTGCCTTGGGAAGCACAACAGTATTTATGTCCAGCAAGATGTGGCTTTGAGTTCCTTTGTA
The DNA here is from genome assembly GCF_000622305.1 of Nannospalax galili. NCBI lineage: Eukaryota > Metazoa > Chordata > Mammalia > Rodentia > Spalacidae > Nannospalax > Nannospalax galili. The sequence goes on along the minus strand of NW_008346898.1, from coordinate 3,097,354 downwards.
CACTGTGGATACTAAACAGAAGGAGCTTTAAGTTGCAACTCTAGCCCCTCCCACCCCCCAAACTCTCAGTGGTGTGAGGCTGTGGCAGCAATATCTTCTGAAGGAACAAAGCTTAAAAAGAAAAGCTCAGGTGGTTTGATGGGGTGGGGGGGGCATGTTGGCCCATTTTTTTCACACAATCACTTAAGCTGATGATTTTAAGGCTCAATTTTTTTTTTTTTTTGACCCACAGTGAGCTAAAGTTCATAGCTTAACTCTCAGAAACAATCTTCATTTCCTTTATTTCTAGGTCTTTGGAAAGGCTGGCCATTACCCATCTACCCGCTCCCCCTAAAATACACAGCTTTAAGAAAAAGCTGACATGCTACCCTCTGACCCCATCCTTCCTGGCTACCGTGTCCATTTGGTGGGGACTAATTAATAAGCACTAGCATGGCCTTGTTATTGGAAAGCTTTTTTTTGCCTTTCCCCAACTCTGTCTGGGCAGGCTCAGGCCAGTTCACCAACAGGGGTCCTCATTAAAGTCTGAAAATATATTGTAAAGTGAAGCTAGAAACGAGAGGCCAGACGTTACAGCAGGCTGCTAACAAGAAAATCAGCACAAATTAAGACACAGCTAGACAGAAACCAAAGCAAGTCGCTGTTGCATAAATTATGTGTATTAGAACCAGGGAACAGGAGCCCTGGAAAAGCTACTGCATGTGCCAGAGAGACATCACACTACAGAGTTAAGCATGTCCAGTCTTAATTTACAAAGAAGTGAAAATAGATGACAAGGCTCTCTGTGACATCGCTCTAAATTGCTGTGTGGCTGGAATAAAAACTACCCTTGCTCCATTCATAATTTAAAAGCTTAGGGGGCGGAAATGGGGTTTTTAAATCATTTGTTGTGGCCTTTGTGTCAAGGGACAGGGTGGGCAGGTACTAACTGAGAGATGACTTAGTGAAAAGGACTGCCAGCTCAGCTCGGCCTCCACATCACCTTCTCTTAAATGGGAAGATGGCTGGGTCTTTCCTGGGAAGGCTGTTAGATGAAATCACTAGGACAAAAGACAGTCCTCCAATGGACTACAAGCACATGTAGGTGCAGGTAGTGAACTTGGTAGGTTTCATTGTTCATTCATCGATTCGTGGTCTAACTTCTTTAAAAAAAAAAAGGTTCCCGAAGTCAGGCATGGTGGTGCACACCTTTAATCCCAGCACTTGGGAGGCATAGGCAGGCAGAATCTCTATGAGATCAAGGCCAGCCTGGTCTACATAATAAGTTCCAGGCTAGCTGTGGCTACAGGGAGACCCTGTCTCAAAAAAGGGATTCCTGGAGCTGAGCTGGGTGTTGTCCTTGGCAAATCCCCCCTTCCAGTTTCCCATTCTCACAGAGGGGTGTATGCACCTCACGTACAGGACATACACAACATATATGTCACTAAGACTCACAGGGACAGCTCAGCACCTCCTGGCCTGACACCTCTCCTCCTTGCCGTCTGTGCTACCATTTGGGGGTCATCCCAAGTATGCTGGGAATATTCCATCTTTTCTACCTGCAGCTCCTTTCCCTTCCTTCATCCAGCCAGTTTAGACTCATCTTTCAGGTTTCAGTACAGGACATACACAACATATATGTCACTAAGACTCACAGGGACAGCTCAGCACCTCCTGGCCTGACACCTCTCCTCCTTGCCGTCTGTGCTACCATTTGGGGGTCATCCCAAGTATGCTGGGAATATTCCATCTTTTCTACCTGCAGCTCCTTTCCCTTCCTTCATCCAGCCAGTTTAGACTCATCTTTCAGGTTTCCTGGGGCCTGTGATGGTTAACCTTGATAGCCACTTTGCTGGGATTTTGAATGGCCATAGAAACAAATCTCTAGGCTTATCTGTGAGGGATTTTCTAGATAGGTTAATTGAGGTGGGAATGTGAGTGGTACTAGGGCATGGGCAGGAGTCCCAGACTGAATGAAAAGGAGAAAGTGAGCCGAACACCAATCATCATCTCCCTCTGCTTCCTGACTGCAGATGCAATGTGACCAGCTGCCTCACGCTCCTGCCACAAAATAAACTCTTCCTTCCTCACGTGGTTTATAACAACGAGAAAAGTAACTAACACAGGGCCATAACAGACGGCCTCCCCTGGGTTCGCTTTGCAGCAAAGCCTTTCTCTTCCTGGAGTCTCAGTGTCACTCTGAGTTTGAAATCCAGAAGGTAAGAGGTCCAACACCCAGCCTTCCTCCTTTCCGAAGAGGACCAAGGTCTGTTCTCCAAGTGGCTGAGTCACTTCCATCCAGCTCATGCTAAAAGGGCCAAGGGGAAGGAGAAAAGGCCGAGGTTTCTGGCTTGACCAAACACTAGCCTGCATTTTAAAGGTGCTTGTCTTGTTTCATTTGCTATTGGGATTCTATAGTCTCTCCAGGGCAGATCTGACCTCATGACTCTTAGTTGAGATTCACGGTTGAATGACTGTACTTGAGAGTCCTAGAGAGGAACTAATAATAACCATCGGATGGGCTACCTTGAACTTGCACTTGGTTAAGCAGGCTGACACCAAGGCCTCACTGGTTAATATTTCAGCTCCCCCCCACTTTTTTTTCCTCCTGAAATTAATTACCATCTAGGTCACTGTGTTTCTGCATGTCCCCATCTATTAAGCAGAGCCAAGAGGTAAAGGCCTGCGTGTACTCCTTGTTATCTTCATCTTGTCCCAGTTGAACTGTGGGTATGGCATGACTTTTATGTCCATTTGACCTATTTACCCAAGCGCAGAGATGGAGAGCTGCCAGTCCCGCAATGCTGACAGCTTACAGAGAGACTAGAAACTACCAAAGCAAACAGCTCAGAGTCAATGGCAAAGGTCAGAGGAAAATGAGGATCTCTCCCAGTGAGGGACCTTCCATCTCTGCATCTGAGGGATTACCTGGTGGGGGAGGCCTTTCTCTTCCTGACACCAGTCTTATTCAGAATGTGTCCACAGTGTGCAACAGACAGCAAGACCTCACCAGTCCTCTGAAGGGTCAGTGCCACCCCGACTGACACCCTCCTTTAGGTCACTATAGAAACCCAAAAGCATCATTGACAGGAGAGAGAGAGAGAGAGAGAGAGAGAGAGAGAGAGAGAGAGAGAGAGAGAGAGCCAAGATGTAACAGGACAGATGAATTCTTGTAGTCAATAAATTCTGAGGACAGAAAAACCAGGTGTTTGGCTGAATTGACAGCTCAATTCATTACTCACTGAGGCCCTTTTTAGAAACAGTTCTCAAGTCCCTAGGAGCCTCTGACCTTTGAGTAGTGACTATTGATCTTTGATGGCTGGCTAAGCTGCTGCCCAGAACGCCTAGTGACAGCAGCATTGGCTTGATGCAGAACTAAACTGGGGGCAGGGAAGAGGGAGGAAGTGAAAGCAAGGTGCAGAGTGAACAAACTGCCAACTGGCAAAAGCGTGGCCACCGCAGGCTCTCAGAGGCCTGACAGCAATTCATCTGAGAGGGCAGTATGTGGGCTGGGCTGGCTGCAGCCACCACTCTCACAGTCACTGGGCATTCTCTTTCTCTCCTGTCAGACACTTGTGTGTGGGCTGAGGAGATCGCTCACTTGGTAAAATGTCTGCTTTCCCCAGAATCCACAGTTTTTAAAGAAGAATAGAAGGCAGGCATGGTGTTGCACGCTTGAAATCGCAGTGCTGGAGTTAGTGGAAAGGGGTAGATCCCCAGGGCTTGCGAGCTAGTCAGCCTAGCCTATTCGGTGAGCTCTAGGTCAATGAGAGACCATTTCTCCAAAAGAGAAAAAAAGACCAGAGAGATGGCTCTGTGGGTAAAGATGTTTGCCACCAAGCCTAACCACCTGACTTTGATCCCCAGGACCCAAATGGTGGAAGGAGAGAACTGACTCTTTACAAGTTGTCCTCTGACCTCCACCTGCACACCTTAACATGCAGGAAGTTTCCCCTCATGTATAAAAATAAAAAATGGAAACTCAGACAGAACTTGAGTGAAACCTGGAGTTGTCCTCTGACCTCCACACCCGTGCATGTACGCATGCACACACACACATGCACACACACACACACACACACACACACACACACACACAGATGTGAACCTGCACCTGTATATACACAAACACACAAAAAAGAGTTCATGTCTGAAAGTCAGGGTTCTCCACCAGCAGTAAGTGGGCAGCCAGGGAGCTAACTTTGGATGTGGTCCCACAGGAAGTTTGACATTCCTGTAAACAAAGCACAAAATAAAAAGCCACCAACCTCAGGTCAGAGGGCCGTCCACCTGGCCACTGTCACAGGCTCTGACGCAGAGAATCTAGGAGACCTCCCCGGAACCAAGCTTGCACCCGGCCCCTTCTGCTCTGAGTGATGTGCCAACGGGGCAGCTGAGGAGGGAAATGAGTAGGCCTACTTCCCAGATCTCAGCTTAGATAGCGATCCTGGTGCTTCCTCTAGAATCCACTGTGCTCTCAGAGTAAAAGCTCTTAAACATTTGGCATGCCAGGTATTTGGGACAATCTGTCTGGATTGTCTCCCCAGAAAAAAAAAATTCAACATGGGGGCTGGAGAGGTGGCTCAGCGGTTGAGGGCATTGACAGCTCATACAGAGGATTTGGGTTCGAATCTCAGTACCCACATAGCAGCTAACAACTGTCCGTAACTCCAGTTCCAAAGAATCCAACACCCTCTTCTGACGTCCATGGGCATTGCACAACATGGGTGCACTTCCACATGTGCAGGCAATACACACATAAAAAATAATAAAATATTTTTTTAAAAATTAACATGCAAAATTGGAGATGACATTTCAGACCATTTGAGCTCCTACCCACACACCTAATTTTCTGAGACAAGGTCTTACTTTGTGGCCTAGGCTAGCCTCAAACTGGAGAGCCTCCTGCCTCAGTTTCCAGTGTGCTGGGTTCACAGGTGAGCCATGATGCCCAGCTCTAAAGTTTGTTTATTGATAAACAGATATTAATTGCTCATTATGTGGGAGAAGACAAGTCACTTTTCTTCCTAAAGCCCAGAGCTAGAAGAGACCCGTGTTGAATTTTCTGGTGTTGATGTAACAAAATACAACTGGGTGTCTTGAAACAACAGTGCAGAAAGCAGAAAGTTTGAAATGAAGGTGCCCGCAGGGGTGGTACTTCTGGAAGCTGAGGGAGAATCTATTCTCTCTCTTCAATAAGCTTCTTGAGCCTGCCAGTGGTCCTTGGTGGAGACGCATCTCTCTGATCTGTGTCTCTGTCTTGGCCTTACCTTTTTTGTATGCGTCTCTGTGTCCTTTTTTGTTGCTGTTGTGTTTTGGTTTTGGTTTTAGTTTTGAAATATTTTATTTACTATTTTTATGTTATATGTATGAGTGTATTGCCCGCATGTATGTTAGTGTACCTGTGTCGTGCAATGCCTGAGGTCAGAAGAGGGCATTGGATACCCTGGAACTAGAGTTACAAACGGTTGTTAGCCACCATGTGGGTGCTGGGATTTGAATCTGGGACCTCTGCAAGAGCAGCCAGTGCTCTTAACTGCTGAGCCATCTCTCCAGCCCCATGTTTAGGTTTATGAGACAGGGTCTATGTACCCAAGACTGGCCTCAAACACTTGACTCTCCTGCTTCAGACTCACAAGAGCTAGGATTGCAAGTATGACCATCATGCCCAGCCGCTGCTGCTACTAATAACACTGCTGCTGCTCCTCTTCCTCCTCTTCTTCCTCCTCCTTTTCTTTCTTTTTTTCTTTTTGAGACAGGTATATATGTAGCCCTGGCTGGCCTGGAACTGGCTATGTAGGCAAGGCTAGCTTTTAACTCCCAAGAGTGAGTTCTCCTCCAATGTACTGGGATTAAAGTCACATACTAGCACATGTGGCCCCTCTTCTTCTTATAAGGACACGAGTTATTGGATTTAGCTTCTACCCTAAACTCACTGTGTTATCATCAAGATCCTCAACTAATCTCATTTGTGAAGGCTCTGAGGTTGTGGGTGGACATGAATTTGGGAAGGGGGGATGCTGTTTAACACCATGCATGTGGTCAGGTGAAGAATCACCATGCAAAGCTGCAAGAGCAGGGCAGTATGTGGGCTGGAATCCAAACCAAGACTGTGGTTCGGTGGTGAGCAGCAACCCAAAAAGCAGGAAGTGGACAGTGCGCACAGGAAGTTTACCACACAGGTGAGTGAGATGAGGCCTACAAAGGGAGGAGACAACTAAAATCTGGAAGATGGTGCTGCACAGGAGAAAAACAGTTTGTGGGATGTTTTATGGAGTTTGGGTTTTATCCTTGGAGCCAAAAAAAAAAAAATGCCTCTGAAGGATTGGAGGCAGTGGAATGTTCCAGAAAATCATCTTGGCTATGGTGAAGATGACAGCTGGAGGAGGTGAGACCAGAAGTTGGGATCCCTCTCCAGGGTGCCTGCCTCAACGGAAAAGCTGCAAGTTCTGGGATGCACGTGGTTGAAACCCTGTGACGATGTCCCCATGTGTTGTCCTAGGGCAACTGGCTGGAGCCATTCCCACTGAGCCAAATGCAGGCATTTTACACAATGCAGACAGGACCCATGCTGGCCAACCATGGCCCTGCTGGCCAACTGGATCAACACTGGCCCAAGAGAAAATCCAAAGGAGTCTGCAAGCTCTGACAGTTGTTGTTCGTCTAAGTGGGGGAAAGAGCTAGCTAGGTATCTGAGAAAAACTGCAATGGCTATCCTATCAAGTCCTATTAACACTTTGTCAGATGTATACCCTCTCCCTTTTGTGGCCCTCAGACTTGTATGCCTTAAACACTAGTTGTCTCTGCTTGTTCTTCACAAGCTGTCTCCTCCCTTGAGCACCAGGCAAGGGTTCCACATCTTCTCCTGTGGACTCCAGAAACTCCCAATGTAAGCACAGGTGTGACTCAATCTTTTTTTCCTTTTAACTTGTCTCCCATCTCAGAAAATAACTGGGGACAAAAATTTTTGTCTTGTTCACCTCTGAATTCTTAGCTCCCAACACACATACATCTTATGAAATGGATGGATGGATGGATAGGTGGATGGATGGATGGATGATGGATGAATATGGATGACTGGAGGGCAGATGGATGGATAGATAGATGGAAGGATGGTGGATTGGTGAGTAGATGGACAGTTGGATAGATGGGATAGGATAGATGGATTGCTGAATGGATGGACAAATGAGTAGATAGATGGATGGATGAATGGATGGAGATGATAGATTAAATAGACAGATAGATGATAGATGATAGATAGATAGATAGATAGATAGATAGATAGATAGATTAATAAGCAGATATACAGATGGATGGATGATAGATAATGTATGGGTAGATGGATTTCTCCTGATGCTGCACTAGCTTCAAATTAAATAAGTCAATAAAGTATTAGAATCAACATGGACCCATCAGTTGCTCTTCAAACTTCTTTTCACTGCCTCTACCCCAACAAGAACTGGAATGAGACAGTCAACAGAATGCTTGGTATCTTCAAGACTCACCTCATTCCTTCAGAAGCCATCTTATCAAGATTGAGGGTGTCCTTTGTTTCTGCCCAGTTTGCTCCCAGGTCACCCCATCCCATGTCATCAGCCAAAATGATCACGATATTTGGTTTCCGTATTCTTGTTTTCTCACTGATAGAAAAGTCCACAAGAGGGTAGAAAAATCCAGAGAAAGTCACTCCGACCACTAAAACCTTCAGAAAAAGCCAGCCCATGATGGTATAGGGAAGACAGTCAGCCGTCACCAGACGTCCTACCAAGAGTTTCCTCTCTATTCACCTTCAGCGCAGAAAGTCACCAGGGAGCGTGCTACAGTTTGCAAGAGTATGCCGGTGACAGCAGTGATGATGGGTGGCTACAGAGGGGCTACAGCAATGAGGTCCCCATCTGGAATCCTAAGAGACTCGGGAAACTCACCACTCCTAACGTGGCTTGGTCCTCTGATGATGTCTCTCACTGCAGTTTAACAAGATGATTGGCTGGGTGCAAAAATCGGACATCAGTGCAATGACCACCTGTTGGTCACTCAGCAAGTGATCCTCTGCACTCGGGAATATTAGGACCACAGCACAAGTTTTACATCTACTTGGGACTCCATCTGGTGACTGTGGGATCAGTTCTCACATCTGCAGAACACCTGGATGTTCTAGAAACTGCAGTCAGCCCTGAATGAGTTTCTGAGTTCCAGATGGTTGAGGTTTCGGTAAGGTTTCCTGAAAGAACAAAAATCGACAAGAAAACAGAGTTAAAACTGCCAGGGCAGCTGTGCTTTACTTGGTAGCTTAGGAAATAATCACTTTTCCACTAAAGCAGATGTTTTCCTTCTTATTTGAATGTTTAACTAGTTCATCAGTTCCTTCCACCTGAAAAATAGCAATAAGAATAATGTTTGCAATGGATCCTATAGTAACGGGGTTGGAGGTAACATTAGAGATGACTTCTCTCAATCCATGCACACAGATTAGGGCATTGAGGCCTAGCATCCTGGGTGGGGTGAGGAACAGCCCATAACTATGCTAAACCCCTGTGCTTTCCCACTCCCACCACAAGTGATCAAACTCACCGAGAATTTGAAGAAAAGATAAGACCCTTCCACCAAGACACAATTCTTTGTAACAGTCATACTATAATCTGGTGTTTCCATATAAAATTCTTGATAGAAATTAATTTAGGGGGTTGGGGATATAGTTCAGTTGGTAGAGTTCTTGTTAGCATGCACAAAATCCAGGGTTCAATACCTGGCACCTCATAAATCAGGTGTGGTGGTGTATGACTATAATACCAGCACCTGGAAGGTGAAGATCGGAGGAGCAGAAGTTCAAGTCAACCTCAGATGGTTACAAAAGCCAATTTGAAGTCAGTTTGGGACACATGAGACACTGTCTTAAAGCAAACAAACAACCTCCCCCTTTTTCAACCTCAGAGAAAAGGGAATTGTGAAAATAAAACTAATAATAGAATCTAGGTGAAGGATGTACGGCTGCTCTGTAAAATGCCTTCAGTTTTGCTGTATGTGTATAACTTTCATAATTAATACTAGGAAAAATGTTCCTAAGAATTAATGGAAATATGTCCCTGTACATTCTAATCATATCATTTTTAGTAAGAAAATCTGGGGCTGGGGGTTGTAGCTCAATCGTGGTATATTCATCTAGCATGTACAAAACTCTGGTTCCATCTCTATCACACACACACACACACACACACACACACACACACACACACACACACACCTAAAGGCAAGCTTAACCAATAGGTATCAGATGTGCATATGAATTAGCTGGAACTTTATGTTTATTAAAAAGCAGGCTCAGAGCTTAGGATATAGCTCGGTTTGTAGAATGCCTGATTCCAAGCATCCCATAAACCAGGTATGGTGGTGTACATATTCAAATCCAAATTCAAGGTCATCCTCCAAATTCTAAGTCATCCTCCACTAAATAACCAGTTCAAGACCAGCCTAGACTATAAGAGATTCTGCCTCCAAACAACAACAAAACAAACAAACAAAACCCCTCAACACTGAAAAAACAATGCCTTTCAACGGGTAAGGCTGGAGGCCTGGGATATGTATTTTTCTTTATTATGTTTTTTTTTTCCATTTTTCATTTGTCTCATGTAGTTCAGGTTGGCCTCAAACTCAATAGATAGCAAAGGATGACCTTGCTCCTCCTGCTTCTACCTCCCAAGTACTGAGATTCAGGTGTGAGCCATCACATCTGGCTTTGGAAGATTTATTTTGAACAAGCTCCCAGGTGAGATCTACAATGCTCATCCTTGGTTCACTCCTGGAATAGCAAGATGCCAGAGAATAATAATATCAAAACTCGGAGATGCGAGAAAAAGGAAACTGAATAGCCAAACTCGAGATGACTCAGTTCCAGTGGACAGACACGAAAGCAATAATAGATCAGACTAAGTTTCGAAAGACAGGGCTAGACTTTCAGCGGCAGGGTGTAAATAGAGCTGAGAATAAAATCACATCAACCCTGGTTTACTTCAAAGTCCTAAATTTGCAAAGGTTAGAAAGGCGACACCGAGCTGAAATTCTACAGCAAATAAAAGTCTCGGCTGAGCATCCACCCACAGAAGTGACCATGAAGAACCAATTTGTAATATATAAAGATGCTATAGGGCTGGGGCTATAGCACATGCTGTTTCTGTTTTATTATTTTTTTAATTATGTGTCTCTCTGTGTGCGTATTGCCATGGCACATTTGTGTGGAAGTCAGGGAACAAGCTGCAGAAGTCAGTTCTCTCCTTCCATCATATGGGTCCCAGGGATTGGGCTCAGGTCATCTGGCTTAGAGGCAAGTTCCTTTACCTGCTGAGCCATCTTACCACCCCATCACATGCTATTTCCAGTTGTGTATTCCTACCAGCTAACACAGCATCAGCCTCAGTGGATGGGAGTGATTGGAGTGATAAATTATAGAAGAGCTCGATAAAAACAAGTAGTTGGGCAGATTTGTCCTTAAGCAAAATAAAAGGAAGTCTAAGAAAACGGCATTGGCCATCTGGAGGCTCATGAACCAATTGTTCAGAAATGGAAGACCTTCCACTTTCCAAAAGGAGAGTTACTGCAAACTCGATTAGATTCAAGTGGTATTTGTTGATCTTGAAGCCCCAAAGACTTCTCTCTTTCTGGAAGATTCGTGCACAAGGAAGGTACTTAACAAATACTTGTTCACCTACTGCTTAATTCCCAGCCTCCTTCTACTGGTTTCTGACCATGAGCAACAGGCACAGGAGGATTTTCTTCTTAAAGCTGCTTAGCTTAGAGCCCTAAAGCAGCCTCATTCCTGGTCAATAATCCATTTCTTAATGACCCAACGTACAAGAATTCTGAGGGAAATAATTCACTTAATAAAGAAGCTAAAATTAAAGTAGGACGATAACTGGATTGTCTTCCTTTTCAGTTCCGTGGTAAGACATTCTTTTGAGGTTTTTTTCAAAGGGAACCATTAACAGTGCACTTAAAAGTTTCATAAAATGGAAATAAGTTAATTTAGTCAGCACCCTACTGCATTACCCTTCACAGCCATGTCCAGGGGGACATTTAAGCCCTTCCTGTTTGTTTATTTATTTACTTTTTTAACTGAAGGGAAAAGACCTTCAAAGAGTGGACTCTAGGCCAGATTTTAAGATTCACGCTGAGACCTTGAGTTTCATTGCTCTAAAGAAAGTGGCTCCACTTGCTGCCCTGGGACTTTTTATCTGATGTTGTTTTTCCAACTTTTTCCTTATGACTCTCCCTCAGAATGGAGGGTTGGGAGGATAGCTCAATTGGTAAAGCACTTAAGACAGCTCAGTCCGTAGTGTTCGCTAGGCAAGCATGAGGACCTGAGTTCAATCCCAGGACCCACATAAAAGACCAGCATGGTGGGGCACACTTACAATCTTAGTGGTGACAGGCAGATCCTTGGGGATCACTGGCCAGCCAGTCTAGCCAAATTGGCAAGTGCCAGGCCAGTGAAAGACCCTGTCTCATAAAACAAGGTAGATAGTGCCTGAGGAAAGACAGTGGAGATTGACCTCTGGTCTTGACACACACATGCACCCACAGATACATACACATAACAAAGACGTACACAAAAAAAAAGGAGAGCAGGCACAGGCAAGGAGCTCTCCACCCAGCAATGGAAGGGAAAGGGGAATCTTCACTCCTTCTTTCAAACTGCAGTGGAAGGTACCTGGCCACTTACCTCAACACACCCATAAGGATGGCCCCATCACTGCATAGCTGATTATAAGAGATCCCTGCTGAGCTGGTATCAACACTCCTTGGACCTCTATTCTCATAGCAAACTTCAGCTGCCAATCAACTTTACCAACAATTCCCATTCTCTCCAACTCCCACTTTGTTTGTTATGGTTCTAGAGATTGAACCCAGGACCCTCATGCGTGCTAAGCAAGTGCTATTTTGCTGATCTATACCTTGAGACCTAGTATAAAGCAGGGCTCCTAGGTATGCTAAAAGTTGGCCTCCCAGGCAGAGAAGTGACCCCGCAGGCAGGCTGTCAGCCAGCAGGCATGGGATGAGGCAACCTGAAGATCTGCTGAGCAGTGTCTGCATAACCCAGTGCTGGAAGTCCACACCATCACCTGACCCTGGCTCCCCACAGACCTCCCAGTGGCCAAGCATCCTCCTAGAGAACCTTCAAAACAGCTGAAATAACAAGGAGATCGGACGGACCTTTCTGGCACCGGGCTTGGTGGGTTTTCCAGAGACAAAGTCTTCTGATGAGCTGAAGCCAAAGGAGACAAAGGAAAAAGGAGGACGAAGTGTCTAATTGCGGAGTCCTGTGATTTTACCATGCAAATCGGAGCCTGGTCTCTGCATTGGCTTAGGGTCAGGAGTCACATGGGGACTGTCAGGAGGGGCCATCAGCTGCCCACATGTGGTCTGGGATGGTTCTCCCAGGCATTCAGTCATTGGCCCATGACATGTGTACTAGCCCTTTAATCTAGGCACTGTGCACACAAGCCATGAACAAAAGAGAGAAAATTCCTTCCCCTACTGCCACTTTCTTTCTAGAGGAATGGAGAACAAAACACGTAAAATGTGAGTGCCAGTGAGAAAAAACAGAGCAGAAAGGGGTCAGATGTGTGAAATGGACAGGTGCACAGTTAAAGAGGGGTTCAGGGCACTCGCATCCAGTAAGCGATACCTGTCTAAGGATCTGTAGGAGGTAAGGGAATAAGCGACGTGGGAAGGGTAGTGCAGGCAGAGTAACCAGCACAGGTCAAGGTCCGGCAGCCAAGGCGCCACCACAGAAGTGGTAAAGAAGTCAGAGAGCACCTCAAAGGGGAAGGCAGAGGGAGGCCAGCAAGGGAACAAGATCTGAGTGACACTAACAGAATCCCTGGGGTTGCCATGTTGAGAACACAGAAATGTACTTCCAACACTTCAGATAAAGGAAGAAACTGAGGTGTGAGGAAGCCTAGGTGAGCTCAGGTGAGAGCGCAGGGCTGAGGTAGGCAGAAGCCCCTAGACTGCAATACTTAAGGAGGTAGCACCCTGTCAGATGACACTCTGCATTCCCAGGGCCTAGGTGGTTAGTGCCTCCTTAAATTTTGCTTTATCCTAGTCCAGGTCTAGATGTGGTAGAAAACCAGTTACCACCAGAGCCAGGCCAAGAGGTTATTTAATATTTTAATATCTACAGAGAATGAATATTCTCATGGTCACTTTCTTTGCCCCTAGACACCATGCCAGTAAGGAGCTGACAACTTAGAAAGATTCCATTTTCAGAGTATGAGTGCTGTAGGGAAGGCAACTATTACTCAACCAGGGACACAAAGAACTGTTTTGAATTTTGTTTCTTCTTCTTTGAGAAAGGATCTCAGTAGGTAGCCCAGGCTGGTCTCAAATTTGTGATCCTCCTGCCTCAGCCTCCAGAGCACTGGAATTACAGGCTCCAACCCACTACTCTTGATTCAAAGAACACCTGTGGTGGTTGATCTGTGAACTTGACTGGATTTAAATCACCATGGAAACATACTTCTGAGTATGTCTATGAGCTGTTTTTAGAGAGGTTTAAGAGAAGAGGGAAGTCCACTGTAGATGTGCGGAGCACCATCCCATGGGGTTGGGGCCATGGACCGAATAAAAGGAGAAAATGAGCTGAGCATCAGCCTTGCTCTCTGACTGTAGCCTTCCACTCTGGCCACCATGCCTTCCCCACCATGATGGACTTCAGTATCTCTTCCCAGACTTGTCTAATCTGTGACTCAAGGGCCACATGTGCCCCAGGATAGCTATGAACGTAGCCCAACACAAAATCATAAATTTACTTAATATACTAAGAGATTTTTAAAAATTGAACTGTTTTGTTGTAATGTCAATGCCCGGTTCTCCTCCAGCAGGAGCTTTGCAGATGACAACATCCTGTCTTGATGTGGAAAAGGTCGAACATGCCCGTAGGTAGGTAAGCCACAATAAATCCTTCCTTCCTTCCTTCCTTCCTTCCTTCCTTCCTTCCTTCCTTCCTTCCTTCCTTCCTTC
>NW_008346898.1:3071496-3083156 GCF_000622305.1 Nannospalax galili | reverse complement strand
TCCTTCCTTCCTTCCTTCCTCCCTCCCTCCCTCCCTCCCTCCCTCCCTTCCCTCAAGTTGCTTTTGTTGGGTATTTTGTCACAGCAATGGGGAAAGTAACTAAAACATCTTTGATAGAATTACCTTCACTGAAGGTGGAAAGCAATTGCACTTAGATCATTAAAACTTTTATTTACTTATTTACGTATGTATTATGTAGCTCAAGCCCAACTGGTTTTGTGCCTCTGGGAGCCAGTGATGCCAGGAAAGCCATCAACAGGGGGAGAGGACATCCTGCCGAGGTTTAGGCCAAGACCACCTGTTGAGATTGTCACAGAAGGAAGCCATGCTGAAGAAGCCAAGCTGGGAGAGCCAAAGTGGCTCATGCCATGCATCTAAAAACTCAGTAGCTGGGCGGAAATTGTATCTGGGTCTTGGAGCGCAGATCAGAAAACCAGAGAGAGCAGTTGCACTTCTGAACAGTCTTCTCTCTAAACCTCTCTCCTCTGCTAGCGAAGACAAATCATTTGGGGGAAGGGCTCAAGGTCAGCCACCTGAAACCCATTCCCAAAAGGCTACTTGTTAATTTTAAAGATGTTTTGAAAAGCTGTATTTTCTTATCATGGTATTTTATTATGGACATTGTAAAACACACCAAAGTTGAAAAACTTATACACATCTATCCAACATTGAGATGTCTCCCTTCCCACATTTCCTTTCAATACTCTTAACCACTGAGCCATCTCTCCAGCCCCATACTGGCCCATTTTTATGCAAATCTCAGATACAATGAGTTATGGTTTAGATACAAACTATCCTCACCCAAAACTCATGTGGTAAAGACCTGATAGTGAGGGACTAGCTTTTAGAAGGTGACTACTGGTTCATGACAGTACTAACTTCATTCACAGATTACTGATGACTTCATAGCTGAGTGGGCCATCAGGGAATAGGCTTAGTTTGAGGAAGCTGGTTAGTGTGTATCTTTTTTAAAATACTTTACTATTTTTATTTTATGTGTGTGAGTATATTGCCTTCATGTGTATAAATGCACCTGTGTTGTACAATACCCACAAAGGCCAGAAGAGGGTGTCGGATCCCCTGGAACTGGAGTTACAGTTGTTAGCCACCATGTGGGTGCTGGGAATCGAACCCAGGTCCTCTGCAAGGGCAGCCAGTGCTCTTAACTGCTGAGCCAACTCTCCAGTCCCGTTAGTGTATATCTTAGATGTCTGCTTCCTGCCACCATTACATGAGCAGCTTGGCTCCACTATGACTACCAGGATGCTCTGCTCCAGCATAGCCCAGAGCAATGGAGCCAGCCAACCATGGCTGAAACCTCTGAAAAAATAGATCTCCCTGGGCTGGAGAGATGGCTCAGCAGTTAAGAGCACTGACTGCTCTTGCAGAGAACCTGGATTAGATTCCTAGCACCCACATGGTGGCTATGAACCGTCCTTAACTCCAGCTCTAGGGGAATCCGAAGCCCTCTTCTGACCTCACAGCATTGCACGACACGGGTGCATTCACATACATGCAGGCAATATACTCACACACATAAAATAAAAATAAATTTTTTTAAAAAATTAAAGATCTTTCCTTACATTGTTCTTCTCAGGTATTTTGTCATAGCAACAAATAAGTAGCCAATATATCATGTAACTTTGTTCACAGATACAGTTCTTTAAAAGATTTTTAAATCCATTGATTCTTTTCTTAAATTATTGTTTGGAGGTTTTTATCTTGTCATTTCAAATTTTTAAATGTGATCTTGTGTGTGTGTGTGTGTGTGTGTGTGTGTGTGTGTATGTGTGTACAAGAAAGCACATGTGTAAGTCAACTTTGGTTATCATGCCTCAGGAGCCACATCTACTTTCTAGGCTAGGCTGCCTGGCCACAAACTCAATCTAGCACAGGCCACCATACCTGACTTTTTTAATGTGGGTGCTGGGGATTAAACTCAGGTCCTCATGCTTGAACAGAAAGTACTTCATCATCTGTGTTATCTCCCCAACCCTGTTTTTTGTTTTATTTTTTAGAACAGAATCTTGCAACATAGCCCAAGCTGGCCTGGAATTTGTGATCCTCCTGTCTCAGCCTCCAGAGTGCTGGGATGACAGGGTTGCACCACCACACCCAGCTTTCATAAATATTTTTATAGTTCTTTATTCTAATCTGGACCCAGACCAGATCTGCCACACAAATCATTTAGTCTGTCTCTTCTCACTTATATGACTCCCTTTCCTTTGCCTGCAACGTATGTACAAATAAATGAGTTGTTTGTTTCACAAAATTTCTCACATTTTGCATTTAGCTAAATGTATCTCCTATGGAATCATTTAATAATGTGCCAATTCTTCTTTTCTCTGAAAACTGGTTTGTAGATGTAGAAGTAAGATCTGACTCAGGCTCAATTTCTTTCATCAGATTCCCAAAACTTATATGTCAAAGCCCTAACTCCCCTAACTTCATGAGCACATGAAGATGGGTTCCCCAAGACAGAGCACATGAAGATGGGGTCCCCGACACTGAGCACATGAAAATGGAGTCCTTGAGACTGGATTCATGGGGAGACACGCAGCTGCTTCTTCCTATTCTACCCGGTGATAATGTAGCCAGAAGGCTGCCCAAAGCAGCCAGGGAGAGTCCTCATCTACACCAAGTCAGCTAGCACCTTGAACTTCATCTCCAACCTCCAGAACTGTGACACAAACTGTGTTTAAGGGGCTGGTGAGATGGTTCAGCAGGTAAAGGCACTTGCTTTTCAAGCCTGATAACACATATTTGATTCCTAAAAACCCCCATAAGGTGGAAGCAGACCAGCAACTCCACAAAAATCGTCCTCCGACCTGTACAAGTGCACTGTGGCATGTGCCCCCGATATAAAACAATACCTTATTATATATAATTACTATATAATGTAAACGTTATATATTTGCTACTATATATAATTAGGGGCTTTTTTAAGTGTTTAAACTCCCTAGTGCATGGTACTGTATCACTGTATCCTGAACAAATAAAGAACAGTTGCTGCTGAGGCTTTATTTCTGAGGCTGAGGTAGTAACAGGGTAATACCAAACTTGAGAAAAAGCAATGCTCAGGTAAGTAATTACTTTGCTGATCTGCCTTTTGGGGAATTGACTTTTGGGGTGCATTGGCCTGCTTATTTTTTAATTTGATTTTTAACATGTATATGTGTGGTATGCATTTGTGTATGCCCACATGTATGTGCACAAGTGTGTGAGTGCGTTCAGAGGCCCAAAGTTGACAGGCGTCTTCTTGCTCTCCACTTTGTTTGTGGAGGTGGGGTCTCAACTGAACCCCAAAGCTGGCACAGATGACGTCTAGCTAGGCAGCTTTCTCGGGATCCCCTTTCTGTCTTCCAAGCACTGGGATTACAGGCAGGCTGTCATGCCCGCTCAGCATTTCCTCACGTGCAAGGGATCCAAATTCCAGCCCTCGGGACTGCATGGCAAGCACATTATCCACTGAACTGTCCCCCGAACCCCCTTCTTGTCTGATGTTCTGGGGATCAAACTCTGGGCCTTTTGCATGCTAGACAAGCACTCTACCACTGAGCGATGTCCTCCATTCCATGTTGACCTGTTTCTACAAAGTGGGTCCAGCACAGTCACCTGCTAGCTGTGTGACGCTGGATAAATTTCAGAATTTCTTTGGGCTTCAGTTTCTTTGCTCACCTGGAAACAAAACCACAGTTAACTTCCTTCACCCCTCAACACTACTGGAGAATGAAACAACCCAGTTCTACGTGCTCAGAAATCCTGGCTGTTGAGCGTCTACCTCTCCACTGCTTAAAGGATTAAAGAAATACCAGATTTGAGAATACTGCAAAAGGGTGACGCAAGCCCAAACCTTACTAAAATTACAATCAAACAAAAGCATTCCAGCGCGGATGGTGAGATCTGGACTTCCTGCAGTTATTAGCTCTGTCTTTGCCCAGGCAGCGTGTCAGCATGCTCTGCCGGCGGACTCTGAACCCAGAGGAGGAAGAAGTTACAAACACCTGAGTCCTAAGCAATGGAAAGGGAACAACAGTCATTTTGGTTTGCATTTTCAAATGCATCCTCCTTGTCACACAATCCCACAGCTGGCTGTGCCATCTTGGCTAACCGTGAGCTGGGCAGACTTGGCCGACAGCTGGCATGGTTGGTGTTAAGGTGCCTTCCAGCGAATCTAGTTTGGTGCAATTGAACAATAAAGTCTAGGTATGGAGTGGGTGGATGAGAGAAGGGGAACCTTCCTTCTGGTGGTACTAATAGAAAGTGGGAGCTCTACTGCTCATCCGTGACACTTGTCTGAGCCTGCCAGCAGCCCGGCAGTGGCAGGGACTTTGGCATGTTTTATGCACACATAATCCCAGTATCTTGCCCAGAGGGTGGTCAATCAATATCTGCTGAATGAGTGCATTTAGCTCCAACAGTGAAGTTCCAGCCTGATCTGCACTGCCCTGAAAACTCAGCCTCATCTCCCACTTCCCGAACCTCAGATGACCTTTCTAACATCTCCTTCCAGATACTCACTGGGAAATCTGCATTTGTTGAAAGGCAGTCTTAGGGGGCTAGAGGTATGACTCAGTGGTTGAGTGTTTACCTAACACATGTGAGGCTCTGCGTTCCATCCTCAGCTTCAAAATTAAGATTAAAAAAAAGAAGAAGAAGAAAATGAGGGCACTAGGGAGATGTGCCGTAGAAACATGAGAACCTGAATTTGAATCCCTGTAGGCAGTGCCTATAATCCCAGGGCTGGGGAGATGGAGACATTTTGGATCTCTGGGGATTGCTGGTCAATCAGTCTAGCTGAGTACATGAGCTCCAGGTTCACTGAGAGACACTGTCTCAAAAGGTAGAGAGTGATTGAGGAAGATACCCAACCTCTGGCCTGTGATGTATGCATGTACACACACACACACACACATACACACACACACACACACACTCACACTCACATGGAAAAAAAAAGATAAAAGGACTGCCTTAGGTAATAGACATATGTCCTGTCAATGAACTAGACAATGAACAGTTTGAGAGAAGGGACCACATCCTCTGAGTGTGGATTTGTAAGAGATGACTAGTCTTGTTGGGCATGAAAGGAAAGGGCAGATGTCTCTCTGCAGCCCTGCTGTCGGAGCCCTCCTCCAAGGGCCACAACAGGGCTCCAGGTATGGCTTCATCTCCACATCTGTTAACTATACCTCATCATCTCTAGCCCCCTGGAAAAGCTTGACTGTCCTGTTGCTAAAGAGTTAAAAACAGAGGCTTAAAACTGTCTATCTTCAGGGACCCACACAGTGCTGTTTAGATGAGATAGGGAAAGTTCGCATCTCCCTTGAGGCAAGGAAAGTAGGAGAACAGGCTTTTATTCTTTGAACCAGGAGGAGAAGGCCAGGTGGAGCCAACTCAACTATTGTCCAAGGGAGGCCTGATTTCACTGGGGCAAAGGCCAGTGGTTCAGTACATACTTTTCCAACATTTTGGACTAGGTTTCATGACCCACAATGGCATTATAAAGTTTAGTATCACATGGATGTATTCCTAAATACAAAGTTATTAACACTTTGTTCTGAATTTTTGGATTTGTTTTTTAGAACTTTTGAAACAGACCCAGGGCTTTGTTCTCTTTATTGTTATTGGGGTTTTTTGTTTTGTTTTGGTTTGATTTTCCTTTTTAAGGGTGGGAGGAGGACACACTACAGGCGCAGTAAGCTAGGAAGACTGAGAAGTCTAGGAGAGAAATTCAGTGTTAAAATCAAATAAAAGTTGCTAGAGACACATCCAAGGGCAAGTCAGTCACTGAATAATGACGGATGTGAGAGAATCATCACTACAGGCCCCCACTGCTGTGGGTGACCTCAGTGTCCCCCAATACAGCATGCTCTCACCTACTCCTGCCTTCTTGTCATTCTGCACCCCTCCTTTGGCTCACAGCCTCCTTACCAGACCTCCCAAGATCCTCCCTGTTTGTTCTACAGTCCACTGATTTCCATTCTCCTCAACTCTGCAAGAGCCACAGCCTTACACCTTTTAGGGAGGGAGCCTCAGGGGGCCAAGCACTGCAGCAGGCCTTTACACACTTCCACTCCTCCAACCCCAGGGCGGTGCTGTCATGTCGTTTTCAACACTGTCATCACCAGTGTGACAGGCCTGGCAGAAATGAAGACATTCAAAAGAGACACTTGTTTCTCAATCTGACTATCAGACTATTGAAACAATGGACCCCAGAGAAATGGGAATTACTCCAGGAGTCTCATTCCGGGAGGAGGAAAAGGCACCAGCCAGAGAGGGAACTTGTCGCCCAGAAGGAGATCTCTGGTTCAAACTTGCCAGTGTCAGGCGACCTTAGAGGCAGAGAATGAAGCCCAGACAATGATGGGTCAGTGGTGGGCAGGATCACACCTTGACCCAGTCTGTATAGATGTGCATATCCCTGGCCTTCAACTTAAACTTTAATGTCACTTCAGGATCCCAAATACGGAACTGGGCGGGAGGGGGTCACTGGACCTCTTTGTCCCTCTCTCACGTGCCACATTGAATGTTACCTTTTTCTGCTTTTCACTATTTATTTGGCTGTTTTAGTTGGCTTCTTGAGAGTAGGTGGCTGTATTTGGCTTCTTGGGGCACAAACTATGACTCCCCAGTTTGGTAGCACCATCACTAGCTGTTCCCGTCTAAGCAGGCTTGCCTTCTTCCTATGAACTACCAAGTTGGAGATAGGACCACAAGATAAACACACAGTCCCTCTACCTAGACATCAGTCCACTGAAAAGATTCCTAGATGGCACAGGATGTGAGCTTTTCTGCCAAGCAGAGCAGCAGATATTATCATTTTAAAGCAAGAATTAACTGTAATGTAATACAAGCCACTCAACCAGAACATGGGCCCTAGGTAGGAAGATGGTAGGTGGAAAAGACAGGAAGAGGAAGAAGGAAATGATGAGGGATTGGGGCTTCCCCTCACAGCACCCCCCACCCCCAGATACTCAGTTCTTCTCAGGCTGCTCTGAAGACCCAGCAGCCCGAAGCAGGCTTGAAAGACCGTCCCTCTGCGCTCCAGTCGAAGATTCCTTTCAGTCTACTTAACCCAAGTTGAAGTTCTCACAGGCTGGTAAATGCGGTGAGCTTATTTGCAAGCCAGGGTCATATCTGCCTAGCAACCCAACCCAAGACTTGACGGACTATAAGTGTGGACAGGGAACAGGCAGGCCAACTTTGCACAAAGGAATCTGTTCTCATGCAAATAACCTTAAGTAAGAGGACTAGAAAAGAGGGAGCCTGGGGCAGCTCCTAGGAGGCTGTTTTTCCCCTAGAAGATGCTGAAGGACTCTTTCAGAACATCCTCCCAGACTTGCCCACTGCAAAGCAAGGGCCAAAGGGGCTCTGCCTGCCACGGGGACTCTGCCTGCTGTGTGGGCTCCCACTGACCTACAGAGGAGACCAATGGGGCAGCTGGACTCTTAGCTTAATTTCCTGGTTTTTCTGGTCCTGTACTACAGACTCCGAAGGTCCTTTTGTTCTTATTTAGGACTAAACAGAGTTAGTTTTGTTTGGGGGGGTTGATTAGCATGGTAATGTTGTACGGTCCCTGAAGAAGCGAGAAAAGCAGGTTTTCATCCTCTCTCTGGCTCACTAGGATTGAGGGGAAAAAGGTGAGGCCAGTCTGTAACTAGTGCAGGCAAAAGTCATCTATCTGTGGTGAGCAAGGCTGGATTCCAGTCATCTCTCCACTATCCAAACACAAATGGTCCAAGCCAACTTTGGAGGAGCAGTAGTTGCAAACCAGGCCTGGGAGAGTCTATAAATGTCAACCCTACCAGTGCTGTTACCTCAACCTTCCTCATCTCTAAAATGGGGATCATGAGTCTCCTCTGCAGAGGGCTACTGGTGGGCCTAAAACTCACATGGATGAGCCAGGCACGGTGGAGCACACCTATAATCCCAGCACTTGGGAGGTAAAGGCAGGAGGATCAGGAGTTCAAGGTCATCCTTGGCTATAAAGCAAATTAGAAGCTAGCCTGCATTACAGGACCTCTTATCTCAAAAAACAAACCTTATCTCAATAAAACAGTACACGTATGGCACATAATACAGTGCTGGGGACAACACAAACAAAAACATTAGTAATTATAACTCATTCTAGTAAAAATAGTACTATTTTATTAGTAATAAGTATACATTATTATTGTTGCTCTTGTTACCAGCCCTCCCCCCACCCCCCACCCCAGCAGCAGCCAGGTTTCAGTGGGTGTCATTCATTGAGCACAGGACTTCAGGTACTAATTTTTTTGTTGTTGTTTTTCTTTTTTGAGACAAGGTCTCCCTGTAGCTGCAGCTGGCCTGGATTTGCTAATGGAGACCAGGCTGGCCTAGAACTCACAGAGTGCTGGGTTTAAAGGCGTGCAAATCACGCCCAGCTGACTGTCTAACTTTTAAAGTCAAGAGGTTGAAGAAACAGGCATTATGGTACATGCCTGCTGGAATCCCAGCGCTTGGGAAATTGAGGCAGGAAGCCTGCAAGCTCAACGCCAGCCTAAGCTACACAGCATGACCTTGTAGAGAGAGAGAGAGAGAGAGAGAGAGAGAGAGAGAAAGGGAGAGAGAAAGGAGGGAGGGAGGGACAGAGGGAGGGACGGAGGGAGGGATGAAGGGAGGGAAAGAAAAAGGATGTATCTTAGGGTCAGTGGTAGAGTATTTACCAGACCGGGTTTGATCTCCAGAACTGAGAGGGTATGTGTCTTGCTTAGAGTCACTCAATTACAAATGATGAGCTACATCCCTAGGTTCCCAAGTAAGTACAGTATACGTTGTGTCGTATTAAATAGGACATTTCCAGCTAGGTAGAGTGTATTGTGTCTGTAGTTGTAGCTACTGAGGCTGGAAGATAGCATGAGCCTAGGAGTTACCAACTAGAATGCAGCAGGACACGGTGGTGAAAGCCAGTATTCCTCTCCCTTTGGAGACCGAGACAAGAGGATGGAAAGTTCTAGATGGGTCTCTGTACTGGGTTACATAAAGATCAGAGATCCAAGGTCATTCTACACACGTTTGAGGCCAGTCAGAGCTACATGTGACTTTGCTTTTATTATTTTTTGTTTTTTTGCTCTTTGAGACAGGGTCTCCCAGTAGCCCCAGCTGGCCTCAAATTCATTAGGTAGACCAGGTTGGCCTTGAACTCACAGGGATCCGCCTGCCTCTCCAGTGCTGGGATTAAAGGCGGGTGCCACCATGCCTGGCTAAATCCTTGTTTTGAATACAGGAGAGGTCAGGTCTGCCTAAGGAGCATGTAAACCCCTAGATATCAAAGGTTTAGCACAGTTTTCATTTTAGTCATTAAAAACACCAAAATATATCACATATGAGTTTGCTGACAACCTTAGAAAAGATTTCTCAAAGGGCATGTGTTGGGGTCAGCAATTGGCCTTAATCCCTATTGACAAAAATAGGAACTAACAGTTGCTGAGGACTTAGGTTTGCCAGTCATTGAGTCAACTTCCCAAAACTCATACATTAAACCCTGGGACTCTGGGAACACCACCCTAATACCATTTCACAAGCTTGGAAATTAATGCTCTACAAAGTTCAATTATGTTGGCACATGCCTGTAATCCCAGCACTTGGGAGGTGGCAACAGAGGATCAGGAATTTAAAGTCATCCTTGGCTACACAGCAAGTCTGAAGCCAGCCTGGGCTACCTGTTTGGAAAAAAATAATAAAAGTCCACTTACTCCTACTAGCTTGCCAGCTACTTAGCGGCATGACAGCCTGTCTGGAGCGCACTAGCCTACCATAAGGCACTGCAGACCAAGGCATCTGCTCTTCACTTAACCCACAGCAGAGCTGGTTAATAGCAGTGGATGATGTTTAACCCTGCAGACTGCATCCCCAAATCGTGGAGGAAATCATGGAACAAGGAAGGCTTTTTATTAAAATTTAGATGGGCGGCTCCTCCCTGTGGTGACCCTCCAGGCACACTTCCAAAGTAGATTCTCTAGAGTTTCTATAGTATGTCAAAGTTCACAAAAAAAAATCATCAGCACCACTTAAGAAAAGTAGCAAGGTAAATGTTTATTATTTCAACAGGCTGGGCTATCTTGGGAGTAGACACAGCCCTGATCATTGTTGGGTCAGAGCTTTTATAGGATTACAGAACTATTATTCAAACAAGACACTTGTGATCCAATCAGGTTTGTACAACATAGCAGAACTTTGAATCTATTAACCAACAACCAATCATTATACAGACAGGTGATACAGTCATATAACTTGGCAATCAGCTTTGTAATTTTAAAATTAGTCAACTTCCTAGCCATAACAAGCACAGTAAGAAAGCTGAAATCAGCAGTTACGGGGTGGTCATACAATAACAGGGTTATTTTACTTTCTCTCAAGGTGATAGCAAGCAAGTTACAGAAGTGAAAGCAAGCAGCCAGATGTAGAATGTCTGAGATTAGGACGGTCCACTGGTTTGTGATTGAGCTATTTCTTAGAACTCAAGGCTGTTGTCTCTTTTTAAATATTTCTCATAAGTGAAAATAGGTTACTGTTAAAATAGCTATTCTGAGCAAGATGGAGTAACTTAGGTTAAGTTGCTAATACAGTTCACTAACCACCAGAAAGACAACCTGAACTACACAACCAAGGAACAGCGATGGCCTAAGTCCTCAGGGAAATGCGGTGAATAAAGCCTTTCCTGCAGAACGCTTCCTAAATTTGCCCAGGGGTACTGAGTGGAGTCCAAAAGAACCAACTTTGCGCCCCCTAGGCTCTGAACAGCCTAGACACACGCTTTGTCCCCCAAGAGGAACTCACTCGGCTTCCCCGGCAGCAACCGCTTAGCTCATACTGACCTTGGGGTCAGCGACTTCCAGATGAGGGGCGCCTGCCCCCTAAACCTCCCGATCCTCTCTAGAGGCCTCCCGGGTGTGAACCTGGCATGCACCTGTACGGATGTCGCCCTGTGCGGATGCACGCGAACCGCGGGGAAAGGATGCTGACTCAGCCAGGCTGGTCCATCCCTTCCGCACTACGCGATGCTCGTGGCTGGAGCCGGGGAAAGGCTATGCACCCATAGCAGGAGGGCCTCGTACTCCCTGGGGCCCATGCGGCACTCTCTCCCCACGCCCGGAAGGGGAACTGGCGGGGTTCGCGAGTTGACGAAATAGGGGGGAAGTGGTCTCAGGAGGAGGAACTCGGGCTCCCACACGCTCGCTGCTCACACCCAAACTGGAAGGAACCTGTTCTGTCCCGGACGAGCGCGGAGCCGCAGCAGACGCGAGCGCCCGCGGGACCAGCCCCGGCGCGCGCCTCCCCTGCACCCCCCCATCCCCTCCCCCACTGACTCCCCAAATCCTCAGGGCGCGGGCGGGCGCGGGAGCTGCACCCGATCGCCCGTGGCACGCTCGCGCTTCCGCTTGCATCGCCGCAAAGTGCGGAGGTCCGCTCGGGCGCGCCTGGAAACGGGGATGCGGGTGTCGGGCTCAGGAACCCAGCGGCGTGGGCGGGGACAGGCCACGCGCGACAGCGGCGCTGTTACCTTCCGTAACCCCCAGCCCAGGCAGCGGGCGGGCGGGGCGCGCGCCTGGCGCGGTCCCGATCCACGTGGGCCGGCGCGCGCGCGCCAGGCCGGCCCCCTCCTTGCTGGCGCTGGGCGCTCGCAGCACACGGTC
>NW_008346898.1:3049306-3071376 GCF_000622305.1 Nannospalax galili | reverse complement strand
GGGGCGGGTGTGGCCCGGGGGTGGGGGCCGAGGCTGGACTGGGTGGGGGGCCAGGGTGCTCCGGGCTCTGCGGCTGGAGCCAACTTGATGGAGACTCAGGCCCACGCCCTAAAGGGTTAAACCTTTTCTGATGTACCCGAGCGGCTTATAAGAAGGGGGAGGCCAAGTCTCCGCCTTATTGGGAGCCTTTTGGGGTTTATTCTCTTCCCTTCTAACTTGGTGAGTTGGTTTTATTATTTTACATGTTTAAAAGTTTGATTGGGGGGTATGGCTTGTTGATGTGTTTGGGGTTTTTCTAAAAAAAAATGTGTTGGGGCCTTTTTATTTAATTTTGTTAGCACGGAGAGGCCAAGGAAAGCGCTTAACATTTTAACATTTTGAAGAGCTTATAATGAAAAATATTGTGATAGTTGGGAGTTGCTCCGAGCCACTAGGATGACACGCTCTTGGGCAGTTGTGGGCATCTGAGAGTTCAATGTCCATGGTCCTAGTACTGTTGGGTTCTGGGGAATACTTTCAAGGGTGGCCTGGTCTTTGATCGTCCCCTGACCCGGCTGAGAAGACCCAGACTGTGGGGTGAGTCTGGGGCGACCCGCTCAGCCGTCCTGCATTTTCCGCATGAAGTTGTTGCGCGTCAGCAGAGCGAAATGTCAAAGAGGTTCCTTCCTTTGCCTGGCTCGTGCGCGCACGCAAGGCGGCCACTGAGGCGCGCGAGGGAAAGTGGGGCTCCCTGTCTCCATCCCCGAGGTACCCCCTTCCCCTCCCAGGCGGCCACTGTGCAGTCCTAGAGGAAGAGCGAGATGTCCCTACCGAGCGGTCCCGCACCCTCGATGGCCAGAACTGTTAGCGGCTGCCAGCTGGTCCCGCGCAATTTCCAAGGTTCCCGGGGCTGCCAGCTGGTGCGGCTGTGGCACGAGGGAGGATGGTTTTTGCAAAGGGAATGGGTTAATTTCTTCCTGGGTTGTTTTCATTCCCTGCACCTCGGCAGACAAGTGATAGAAGTTTTTAGGTGGCATGTAAAACGTCACCGAACACGGAGGATGTGGGGGGAAAAAGCTCCCGGGATCCAACAGGGGAACCTCAATTACAACTTGTCAACCTGGAAACCGGTTCTGTTTGCACAGCTACACTTTCTATACCAGCTCGTTCTGCAGGAGGCTTCTGCCCGGGGACTGAGAGATTTCTCCCTCCATGATCTTACTGTTTTTGCAAATCATAGTGACATAGGTGTCTTGTTGCAAGAAATGCCAAATCTTTTCCCCCGTATCCCAAGTGGCATTGGGGGTGAAGGGGGGATGTGAATATAGTAGAAACACCTTTCTGGTAATTAAGAGAAGGGTGTCTAAGACAGAAACTGACAGTACGTAAATAAACAATGCAGCCAAGTGGAAAAACTATCTTAATGAGTACCACTAGCCCTGAGTTTTCCTTCTGTGGTTTCCAAAAACAGGACTTTCCTCAGTGGAACTCCTGAGAAGACACTTAAATTAAGGGCTTGGGTTTCAACACTTTGGTCTTGCAAAATGAGTGAACTGGTTGTAACTAGTGATTCATTCAGTGTTGCTGAGACAGCGTCCCAGGTTAGAGTTGGGATTTTTTTTTTTTTTTTTAATACAGAGTTCAGATGAACTTCACCCACATGCAGACTGGTTTGGACAACTAGGGCTGGAGACAACTTGCTGGAAGCTGTTCTCTAGGTTGCCCCTTGAAGGATATTCCTGCGAGTTTGTACTGACACCAGCGTCATTTCCATCAAAGCTTGCTTTCTGAACTTCCCTCAGAACTGACCTAACACCAGAGGGTTGATAATGCAATTTTTTTTTTTTTGGTCTTTTTGAGACAAGATCTCCCTGTAGCCCCAGCTGTCCTGGAACTCACTATGTAGACCAGATTGGCCTTGAACTCATAGAGATCCATCTGCCTCTGCCTCCGAGTGGTGGGATTAAAGGCGTGTGCCACCATGCCCGCCTGATAATGCAATATTTTTTAAAAAAATATTTTATAGAGATGGCTCAGCAGTTAAGAACACTGATTGTTCTTGCAGAAGACTCGGGTTCGAATCCTAGCACCCACATGGCAGCTAACAACTGTCCATAATTCCAGTCCCAGGGGATCCGACAGCTTCTTCTGACCTCCACGGGCATTGCATGACACAGGTGCACTTACACACAGACAATACACACATACACATAAAATAAAAATAATAAGCCAGGTGTGGTGGCGCATGCCTGTAGTCCCAGCACTTGGGAGGCAGAAACAGGCGGATCTCTGAGTTCAAGGCCAGCCTGGTATACATAGTGAGTTCCGGGCCAGCTTGGGGTTACAGGGAAACCCTGTTTCAAAAAGACCAAATAATAATAATAATAAATTAAATATATATTTTATTTATTATTTTTTTATGTGTATGAAAGTATTGCCTGCATGGAGGTAGCTGCACCTGCGCCGGGCGTGGAGGTCAGAAGAGAAGGTTGGATCCCCCTGATGCTGGAGTTACTGACAGTTGTCAGCTGTCATGTGGGTGTGGGGAATCAGACCTGGGTCCTTTGCAAAAGCAGCCAGTGCTCTTAACTGCTCAGCCAGCTCTCCAGCCCCTATAATACTATGTTTTTATGCCTTCAGGCCAAATCTTTTTAACTAGTTAAATCACAATCAAAGTCTTGCAGGATACCCATTTGAGGTACCCCCCTCCCCCCATACAGTAGCCCAGACTGGCCTGGAACTCACTTGTATAATCCAGCCTGGCTTCTAACTTATGGCAGTCCTCCTGCCTCAGCTTCCCGAGTGTTGGGACTACAGACATGACCCACCAGGCCTGGTTCTAGGGTTATTTTGCTTTCTCTTGTTTTTTTTTCTTCATGAAGAAAACACTGAAACAACCAAAAGCTACTAGAAAATAACTGAACTGCCCAGCTTATTTGTTAGGTTTTTCCAAGAGGACATTAGCCACCAAGAACCCATTTAGAATCTCAGAATTCAGTTGGAAAATACCTGAAAGACTGCTTTTTCAGATGAAATTTAGAGATTAAGTGGTCAGCAGAACTATTTCCTGAGGGCTTCAAGGAGATAAACTTTGGGCCTTTACAGAACCAAGAACAAGAGGATTCAGAGCCAGTTAGGGTCAAAGGCCACATAAAAATTGCTTCTCCTATGGACACGGAGATATCTGGATCAAAATCTAGCTCAGTTCAGAGTTTACCTTTTGGGAACACTGAAAATCAAGAAGTGGGGTGACTCTGTCAGCCACCCTTACGACCTAAATCCCCCCAAAGCCAACTCATAATACCCTTCCCATCAGATACAACCACAAAACCAAACAAGCAATTTTTGTATTCTGGAATTTGTAGAGGCTTTTGAGTAACGGAAGTTAGGCTTGGGTTGCTTTGTGTGCAGTCAGACAGTTTGTAGAGCCAGGTGGCCTTCGGCTCAGCAAATGGCAGAAGGAAGAGGAACGCTCAGAAGATGACTGCAGTCAGGCGCTTCCTCGTTTTATGACTGGGTTTTAGAAGGAATGAGCTGTGCAGTGCTTTTGGAGTGGCCTAAGACTCATTTTGTTTAGTAAGCTTTTTTTTAGACAAGTTAGACACTACTGTAGCCCTAGCTGAACTGTTTGTGACAGGATCTCCCTGTAGCTCCAGCTGGCTGGAACTTGCTATGAAGACCAGGTTGGCTTCAATCTCAGAGAGCCACCCACCTGCTTCTGCCTCCTAAGTGCTGGGATTGAAGGCGTGCCCAACAAAAACTTGGGCGTGTTTGGTTTTTTAGTATTTTATTTGTTATTTTTATTTTGCGTGTAGGAGTGTACTGCTTGCACATATGTAAGTGCATCCATCTCGTGCAATACCCAAGGAGACCAGAAGAGGGCACTGGATCTCCTGGAACTGGAGTTAACAACAGTTGTTAGCCACCAAGTGGGCACTGGGAATCAAATTCAGGTCTTCTGCAAGAGCAGCCAGTGCTCTTAACTGCTGAGCCATCTCTCCAGCCCCAAAAACTTGCTTTTTGAGACAGGATCTTGCTATGTAACCAGACTGACAATCCTAATACCTCAGCTGTCTGAGTGGGCCACGATACCCAGCTGGCTTAGCAAACTTTCAGCAAGCATATATGGCATACTAAATGCTATGCCAGGCACTGGGGCTGGAAAGACTGCTTGCCTGTGGGTGCTTGTGGGTAGCCTGCCATGGGCAAGTCTTTTTTCTTAGGGGTGGGGGGAGCAGATTGAGACAGGGTTTCTTGTGGCCCAAACAAGCTCAAACTTGCTATACAGCCAAAGATGACCTTGAACTCCTGATCTTCGTGCCTCCACCTCCCATGTGCTGGGACCACAGTGTGCCCCATGCCTAGCTTTGATATGCAATCTTGGATACAAAATGCAGATAGCACCTAATTAGGCTTGGCCTCTTTTACCCACCTGTATTGTGGTCTTGTCTTCAAAGCTAGCTGTAAGGAGGGCCTAGGATGCTTAGTGTTGTTGATAACGGGATACTCTTTAGGAGTGGGTTTGGGGAGGTCATTTTACCTTTATTTTGATCAATAATAAGAAAACAAAGTTTCTTTGTCCCCAAACCCTTAAATTAGCTGGGCATGGTTGTCTCATGCCTTTGGGAGGTTGAGGCAGGGGGATTGTTGCAAATTTGAAGCCAACTTGGGCTGCAGAGTAAATGCGGATCAAAGAGGTATTTGGATTTAGCCACACTAGATCACCACAGACATAAAGCAGGGTTTTAAAAACAAACAACAAACTGGGCATGGTGGCGCTGCCTTTAATCCCAGCCCTCAGGAGGCAGAGGCAGGCAGATCCTTCTGAGTTCAAGACCAGCCTGGTCTACATAGTGAGTTCAGGTCATTTGGGACTACAGGGAGACCCTGTCTCAAAAAGACAAAAAACAAAACAAAAACAAAAAACAAGTGTAAAGAATTGATCTTCCGGGGCTGGAGGGATGGTTCAGTGGTTAAGAGCACTGGCTGCTCTTGCAGAGGACCTGGGTTCAATTCCCAGCATCTACATGGTGGCTAACAAACATCCGTAACTCCATTTCCAGGGGATCAGACTCCTTCTGACCTCCACAGGCATTGCACGACAGGTATACTTACACACATGCAGGCAATACACTCATACACCCAAAATAAAAATAATAAATAAAATATTTTAAAAAATAAAAAAAGAATTGACCTTTTCCAGAGGCCCAGGAAATAAACAGAAGTCAAAAGTCCACTGTCTTGCTGGGTATCTTTAGTCCCAGCACTCAGGAGGCATAGGCAGGTAGATCTCTGTGAGTGTGAGGCCAGCCTGGTCTACAAAGTGAGTTTCAGGCCAGCTGGGGCTACAAGGGAGATGCTGTCTCCAGTGATGATGATGATGATGATATAAAAAATAAAACCCACTGCCTTCACAGATTAGATCTAACTAAGGTCCAGCTACTGTAGTCTCAAGTTTGTAAGACTTGCCTAAGATTTGCACTTTCCTCCCTAGCTGGGATTCCTTGGGCCACCCACTAGGTTCAGCCTGAGAAATCAGTTAATGAATAGAACTTAGTACTAAATTCCAAAAGTATCAACTGTTCAAACCTGGACGATGCCTTAAAGATTCTCCAGTCCACTCTTCTCTTTTGACTGAAGAGGACTGCCGGCCCAGAGGGAAGTCACACAGCTGTGTGTTAAAAAGTTCAAGGCATCTTTATATATGAAGGTCAAAAGTGCTTTGTGAGATGGCTCAGCAGATAAAGGTGCTTGCTGCTAAGCACGACAACCTGAGTTCAATCTTTGGAACCCACATGATGGAAGGAGAGAACCAACTCCCACAAGTTGTTTTCTGACCTCCACATGGGCACTACACACACACACACACACGCACGCACGCACACATAAGTAAATTTAAGAGGTTTTTTTTTTTTAAGTTTTTTTAAGAGTGGCAGGCTGGGGATGTAGAGTTGGTAGAGTATTTGCCTACAATGCATGTAGCCCTGGGTTCTAGCCCTAATGTCATATGAGCCAAGTGTGGCCGCATATCCCTGTAACCCCAGCACTTGGAAAGTCTCTGCTGGGCAAGAAGAAAAGAAGTTCAGGGTTATCCTTAGTTCCATAGCAATTAGAAACTAGGCTGGACTATCTGAGACTCTGTATCAAAAAAAAAAAAAAGTGCTTTGCCAAAAATGGCTTCCTCAGAGTTTGCATATAAAGGACTTCCCTCCCTGGCCTGTAGTCTGTTGGCTTTGTTGGCTTGGACAATCTGATTCTGGGCTGTTTGGATCAAACCCCTCTACCTCTCGGTGCTGTTTCCCTGTGTGGCGCAGTGAGTAGGATTTAAAAGGGAAGGTGGACAAGATGAGCTGCTCACTCACTGCTTCCACCTTCCGGAATTTGGATTCCATTTGGAGACTACAGGTTGAACAGATCGCACTCCATTTAACAGTTGCAACAGTTGGGGCAGAGGAAAAGTAGGCTGAGCCAGCAGAGCTTTGAGACTTACTTCACCCAGCCTTCTGGTGATGGTAGGAACTTGGGCTCATGCTCATGGAAGGGATGGGTCCCATCCATCCAAATGCCACCCAACAAAAGGGTTTTAGGCCAAGTAAAGCTTCAGCTAGTCTCTCTGGGGCCTTTATCAGATTTCATCCCAGTGTATTTCTGTTCAAGTTGGTCCTAAGTCCTCCATTAAGACTCTTAAGGATTGCCATGCGGCAGGCATGGTGGTGCACACCTTTAATCCCCACACTTGGGAGGCAGAGACAAGTGTATCTCTGGGAGATCAAGGCCAGCCCTGGTCTCCATAAGTGAGTTCCAGGCCAGCTGTGGCTACAGGGAGACCTTGTCTCAAAAAGAATTGCTGTGCAAGGTGGTTCACACTTGAAATCCCAGCATTAAGGACATGGAGCCAGGAAGATCAGGGATTCAAAGTTAGCCTTGAGATTGGGTAACATGAGACCTTGCCTCAGGGATAAAAAAAAAAGCCTTGCTGGATACCTATCATGCCAATTAGACCTTGGACCTAGTGGCCACTTCACCCTGCCTGCTTGTCTGAAATGTGCTGAGCTCTGGAAAGGCTGTGGCTGAATGGTTTTAAATAGGACACATTTCAGCCTTAAGGTTCTTAATATCATCATCAAGTCTCTTGGTCCAGGGAGACCCTCCATTCTTTCATTGTCGTGTCCCTATGATGAAAGTAGAAGCCTGGCATGTGGTAGGTGGTTTGTTGAAAAATAAAAGCTGTGCATGGTGTATCAGAGACATTAAACCCATATTTTGTGAGCTTATCGTTTCGTTGAGCAAATAAGGTAAATGAATAAAAGTAAATGATTCTCTCCCCCTAACATAAAGTGATCCCTCTCAAATGAAGATGAGCACCCCTTAGTTGAGTTTGTCAAAGGAAGCCTTATGGAAAAGGAGGACCGGAGGGAGCAAGGCTCTGCAGGTTGCCATGGCAGCTGTACAGACAGCATCTAGCTTGAAAAAAAATGGCAGGGCCAAAGGCAAGGGAGTGGAAGACCACAGGGCCACCAGGAGCCCATTTTGACCATGGCAGGTGAGTCAAATTTCAGAACCAGAAGAAAAAAGGACTATCAAAGTAGGCTGGGGTTCAGTTACAAGGGACACAGAAGGTCAGGCTCATTAGTGGATTGTATCCTTCAGAAAGAGGAAAGTCACTGAGAGTCTGAGCAGGAAAAAAATTTAAAAAAAGCCTTCACACGGGGGTGTTGCCAAAGGGTTCATCCTAACACACAGGGAGCCTGTTAAGGAGGAGTCTGTGGACTTTGCAAGGAAAAAGTCAATAGATGGCCGTGTGGATGCTGGTGAAGGCCAAGGCTTGACATCTACGGGCTTACCACCATCACCTCTTCTTCCCACCCACATCCCTCCTCAGGGAGAACCTAAATGAGCCGAATGCTGGTTTCACTTCTCTGACCCAGCTGCCTCATCTTCAGAGTGACTTCTGAGAGAATGATAAAGGAAGAGTGGTTTGGAGACCGCCCTTATTGGTGCACTCCTGACTCTCATCATAGATGGATTGCTTTCCATGTCTGGGAACTTTAAGAACTATCTTGTATGGGGCTAGACTACACTCTGGAGCCATGACACATCCACATGCAAAGGCCTTTGCTGCAGAGAGCAGACACTTCCTTAAGCATTTCATATGCCCTGTTTCACTCAGTCAAATATTTAACAGTATCTAAGTATAAAAACGGAGGATCGGGCCTTTCAGATACTAGGCTTCTGTGGCAATGGAGTATCAAAGGACTGAATGAGGTTAAGCTTAGATATGCTGCTGTATAAATTTGTAAAATAGGGGCCAGTGAGATTGGTTGAAGGATTAAGGCATTTGCTCAGTTCACCTGGACCCACATGTAGGAGAGAAATGACTTCAGTAAGTTGTCCTCTGACCTCCACATGCACATCATGGCCCAGGCCCCCCGCCCACATGTACAAAATATATAAATGCATAGCTGTTCTTGGTCGATGAGGTGATTTGTCTGATTACTTCTGACAACAAATGAGACTCCTGTCCTTTGTAAACACCACCTGACACTACTAGTGATTGGCCAACAGTGAGGTCCTTGGGTTGGCTGGCTGGGGTCAGCCCACACTGAGAAGATGGTGGAGTTTGACTACCTAGAGGAAGTTAAAGTTGTAATATTTTTTTAAGATTTGTAAAGTAAATTCAGCATATTAGATCTCACCAAAAATTCCAAGTCTAGGCTGGCTGAATGGCTCAGTGAGTAAAGGCACATGGATCAAAGCCAAACGGCTTCAGTTTGATCCCCAGGACCCAAATGATGGAAAGAGGACCAACTCCTGCAAGCTGTCCTCTAACTGCCACATGTGAGCTGTGGTATATGTACACATACACAGAATAAATTTTAAAACTTAATTTTAAAATTAAAAAAAGCAATTGCAAGTCTACCGCACATAGATAAGCTTATGTACTGCGATTTGTCAGGTTCCCTAAATAGTCAGTGAGACTTTGTCTAACAGAGTGTGGTAGTGTACACCTATAATCCCAGAGACTTGGGAATCTGGGTCAAGAGGATCTCAAGTTCAAGGCCTGCCTCAGCTATAGATCGCGTTCAAGGACAACATATCAAGTCCTTGTCTCAAAATAAAGAACAAGTTGGGTCTGTAGCTCAGTGATAAATGACTTGCCTAGCATGTGAGAGGCCCTGGGTTCCATCCTCAGTACCACAAAAAGGAAAAAGAAAAGAAAAATCTTTGCTTTATCCCTTAGTTAGCTGGATGTGATCGCCCAAGGCTAGGAGGATTGTGTGGATATCCTGAAATTCACCTATGCACAATGATATAATTGTAAATAACTCTAAATTTTCTTTGGTTGGTTGGTTGCTTTTGTGGGGATTTTTTTTTTTTTTGAGATGGAGTCTCATGTAGCTCAAACTGACCTTGAATTTGCTATGTAGCTAAAGCAAGAATTCTTATTGTCAATAAAAGCCCTAAAATCATGCATTCATTTATTACTATAGATAACATTACTTTTCAGTTGGGCTAAAAAATATATATATCCCTATTTTGAAAGTGTATGTAACTATAGAGGTTTTGCAGTATTTATATATAATTAGTTCTGTCAACCTGACAGATCTAGAATCCCCTAGGAGATAAACCTCTGGGTCTATCTGAGGAAGAATTTCTAGATTATACTAATTGAGGTAGGAAGACCCACCCAAATGTGGGTGGTGCCAGAGGAGAGAGAGAGCTGAGCTTGAGTATTCACTGCTTTCTGCCTCGACTACAGCCACAGCAATGACCAGGTACCCACACATTCCTGCCAGGAACTTCCTGCCAGAATGCACTGCACCAAAGAAACCCTTCCTTCCTTTTTCTTTTTTTATAAAATTCTATATATTATTTTTATTTTATGTGTATGTGTGTAGGTAGATGCACCCTGCATGTAGGTAAATGCACCCATGTCATGCAATGTCCGCGGAGGATAGATGAGGCTGTCGGATCCCCTGGGACGGGAGTTTCTGACAGTTGTTAGCTGCCATGTGGGTGCTGGGATTCGAACCCAGGTCTTCTGCAAGAACAGTCAGTGTTCTTAACTGCTGAGCCATTTCTCCCGCCCCAAAACCCTTCCTTAAGTTGCTTTTGTCAGGGTATTTTGTCACAACAACTAGGAAAGTAACTAATCATGAAGACTAGGGTTAACCCAGCCTCCCTGCATGACTAAATTAGTGTCCTTTACTTAAGGCTCAGGACTGTTTACTCTGTATGTGTTGCAGTTTGAATGGAAAGACCTAGTGAGGTCAGAGGTAACTGGGTTAAGCTGACTGGAGTGCAGACAGGGCCTCGAAGGTTTGTTAATACCTCATTAGTCACTGGGTCCTGAAGTTGCTAACTAGTAGTGATTCTTCCCAGAAAACAGAATTCCCACATTCGGACTTAAAGTTGCCTTCTGTCGGCACAGGTCCATCTTCACGGAACACCAAAAGTACAGTCAGAACATGCTGGGTGAGGGGAAAGTGGGAGCTAGAAAGGGTTGGCTGGATGGCCCCTGAATGGCCAGAGGTACTCAGCAGACATGCTTATGGTGTCCCAGACACCTACTTGTCCCATGGAAGGTGCTAGAACCCCCTCTCAGCGTTTGCCCTTTAACTTCCCTTTTCTAAATAAAACTGGGCTGTAGTCGGTTCATTCTTTCTTTTACCTCGCTTCTCTTCTTCAGTATCAGCATCAGTAGTTGGTCTGATGGACATTCTGTGCCCTAAGGGCCTCCAAACACTCTGCTAGGGTTCCCTGTACATGTTTATTGCTTCTGCCTTTTAACTGTGTCAGAGAAGTCTTGTTTCCAAGTTCTCTGTGGATCCTGTGTATAATTCAAAGACAGATATAAAATTGTCCAAAGACTATAGTGTACATGATTTAAATATTTAATAACCTAAGAAAAGTGAGAATTGGTTCTTGTCTGTTATGTTTGCTAAAGAGGATTAGAATATGCTGGATGTGATGGCATGTGCCTTTAATCTCAGCACTTGAGAGGTTGGATGCAGGAAGATAAGTTCAAAGTCACCCTCACCTATATAGGGAGTTCCAGTTCGAGGCCAGTCTGGGCTACATGAGATCCTGCCTCACAAAACAGAGAGAGAGAGAAGAATCGTCAACCCTCATGCTATTGCTAGACTGAATTAATGTTCTCATCTTTTTATTTCAGATTGAGAATGACCCAAAAGAACTCTAAGTTTTGTTCCAGAGCCAGTGTGTATACTCAAGTGCCTGATGGAGGATGGGGCTGGGCAGTAGCTGTTTCTTTTTTCTTCATTGAAGTCTTTACCTATGGAATCATCAAGTCATTTGGTGTCTTCTTTAATGATTTAATGGACAGCTTTGATGAATCCAACAGCAGTATCTCATGGATAGTATCAATATGTGTGTTTGTGTTAACATTTACAGGTTAGTGCATCTTTAACCCAAGCATAATGTGAACACCTGCCTCTTTTGATCTGCACAACTGTCTGACAGGAGTCATTATGTTTATGCTGCCCTTCCCTCATCTGTCCTATTGGACTGTCTTGCCTCAGTTGAGGGATTTGGTTTCAGAGGGCTGGGGACTGGTAAGAATAAAAGACTGCAGTTGCTAAACCACTGCCTTTAGCTTAACACTCATATTAGAAATCTACCATCTGGGGCTTGGGAGATAGCTCAGTGGTGGAGTACATCCTAGCATGTGCAAAGCCCTACGTTCGATTCCTAGCACCACAAAAACCAAAACCAAGATGCCTATAATCTTCATGCTGTTAAGATTGTGTAGAGCACTTTGAGATAGTGGTAGAGCCCAGTTCTCCAAGAATAGTCATTGTGTAAGGAAGCAGCATCTCAAAGTCTCTAGGCGCTGGCTTCAGCAGCATGTGTACTAAAATTGGAGCAGACACAGAAGGTGAGCATGGTCCCTCCACGAGGATAACACACAAATTCCTCTTTTTTTTTTTAAGTACTTAACCATACTTAGGCTCTGATCTTATAAAAAGACATGCTAAGGTCACAGATTAGAAACGGTTCAGTGTGGACATGGAGAAGAAAGCTGGGATGGGCCCAGGGCTACACAGTGAGCCTCTGTATATTAGGGTTCCTCACTCACAGATTCAACCAGTCACAGACTGAAAATGTTTCACTGCTGTTGACAGATGCTGTGATGTTAGGCCTATGATGGTTAACAATGCTCCTGTCATTATTCTGTACTAAGCACAGTATAACAATGGTTTCCATGCTGTTACATTATATTAGGGAATATAAGTGATCTAGAGACGACATAGGCACACAGGAGGTTGTGTATAGGTTACATGCAAATACTGTGCCATTAACATGAACACCCATGGATTTGGGGCTCTTTATGAGGGTCCCAGAAATGATCACCTACAGAGATTACTGCAACAAAAGATGATAATTTTATATGTTTTTTTCTTGATTTTCTGTGGTACTGGAAACTGAATATAGGACTTTGTGCATGTTTGTGCTAAGCAGGAGTTCTACCACTGAGCTACATTCCTAGTCCCAAAATGACAAAAATAAATGTTTTCAGGAGACACTGAACTCCAAACACCTGATTCTCTAAAAGACTTCACTAATGCATCACAGTACGATACTCCTGGGTCCGACTTCATAAAACAAAACAGGAGTCTAGTGCCATTTTTAACATGCTGGCTTCCATTTGTTCTGCAGTGGTCTACACACTAGATCTGGTGTTCATCTGCCTGTGAGAGGCAATGCCAAGGCTTTCCTGAGAGAACAGCTGCTGAACTCACCTCAGAAAGCCAGCTAGGCTGACCATAAACTTCCCTGACTTCATTCTAGCATGCAACATGACCTCTGTAGTTACTGCTCAAGTTAGAGCCTTTCTAAAAGTGTGTTTTTTCTAATCATACAACATCCTAAAAAGGCTGCTCTACTTTTTTTGTTTTTGTTTTTTTGAGATAGGGTCTCCCTGTAGCCCCCAGCTGGCCTGGAACTCACTATGTAGACCAGGCTGGCCTTGAACTCACAGAGATCCTCCCGAGTGCTGGGATTAAAGGCGTGCGCCACATACCCAGTTTGCTCTACCATTTTACACCCACTGGGAAGAGCAAGAATTTCTTGTATTTGTCTTGATACTATGTCTTATAAATTTCACAAAATAGATTTTAGTTCCACTTTAATTCTTAAGACATTTGATTTGATTTTTGTGTCAGAGTCTTGCTATATAGCCTAGGTTGGCCTCCAGTTCTCTATCTTCCTGTTTCAGCCTCTGGAGTGCCACCCTGCTAAGATATTTTATTTTTTAAATTGTGGAAAGTTTCTGTATCCAGAAAGATAATTTAAATAAATTAGAACCAAAACTTTGCATTTGATCATCTAAATAAGAAAATGGAAAAACCTCAAGTTAAGTTTCTTTATAAGCAAAAAATAACAGTATAGTCAACAAGAAATTTCTAATTCAAAATACTGTATCATAAGGTAATTCTAAATTATATCATTCTAGTTATAAAAGCTTAGACTAACATACTGGCTCAAGGCTGACTGACTGCATCTATAGCTACAAGATGGTTCAGCAGGTAAAGGTACTTGCTGCTTGAAGACCTAAGCTCAATCCCTGGGAACCACATGGTGGAAGGAAGAACTGATTCCCACAAGTTGTCCTCTGACCCACCCCCACCCCCCATATACATCTATATATACATGTAATTTTAAAAGTTAATATGTAAGGCTGCATTCTAATCACTAACAAAGCTAATATATAGACTAATTCCAACAAAATTCCTTCCTTCCTACCCTTTCTATCAAGTATAGGTTATCTAAAAATCTATCATCTATCTATAGCTATCTATCTATATCTATCATATGTCTATCTGTCTGTCACCTCTATCTCTGAAATCGAGGGCCTTGTCCATGCTAGGCAAGTGCTGTACCACTGAGCTGCATTCCCAACCTTGTTTCTTGTTTTTAATTTTCATTCTGAAAGAGAGTCTCGGGAAATTTCCCATGCTGGCCTTGAGCTTGCAATCCCCCTACCTCACCCTCTTAAGTGGCTGAGATTGCAGTCCTGTACCACCAGGCCTAGCTCTGTGTTTTTAATTTAATCAAATACTAAAGTAACTTGTGGATGGCCTGACCAGTAGCCACTGCATGAAATATTCCAAGTGTCTTACATCATCCCTGCAAGTTCAGGACTTGCGGGCAGGAATCGCAGCAAAGCCCACGTGGCAGCCTGAGTTCACAGGTCAGTTTCTGTTCCTTTTCCGGCAGCTCCCCTCTCCACAATCCTAAGCAACCGCTTTGGACACCGTCTGGTGGTGATGATAGGAGGCCTGCTTATCAGCACAGGGATGGTGGCAGCGTCTTTCTCCCAGAAGGTCTACCACATGTACATCTCCATTGGAATCATCTCGGGTGAGTGCTTCTCCTGGCTCCAGCACTCTAGATGCTTCGTTTGAAGAACGAGGACGGGAAGGGAGGAAAGTGAATCCAAGTCGTCTTTCTCCTCCCTTTTTTCTTTCAAATTAATAATGTCTTGAGGTCATTGATTTTGAACTGGATGATACAGGCTCCACACAGAAACACACTGCGGAGTGTCTAAAAGGTTTTATTTGATTTAGTGGGTGGGGGGAATCCCATGATATAACTTTTCTTTTGCTCTAGTTTAAAACCAAAGTGCATCGTTTTCAGAGTTCTCTTGTCAGTATTTCATAGATCAGGGTCTGAGCATCCAGGGCCACAAAGGGAGGGTTCTGTGTGCTAGACTTATTCTTGGGCATTCAAGAAGATATTTTTCCCTTTAAAAAGGAGTCTATACATTGATGGTAGGTGATATACGTACGAAACTTGCATACTTAAATTTTTTTATTATTTAATAACCACATAAGATTAGAAGAAGCATTTCATTACAGCTTTGCATACTTAAAATCTTTAGTTTAGTACATATCAAAAGACTTAGTTAGCTAGGCATGATGGTACATGCCTGTGATCGCAGCACTCAGGAGGCTCCGGCAGGGGGATGGTGAGCATGAGGACAGCATGGGCTACATAACAAGACCCTGGCTCAAAATAAAACAGGAAAAAGACCTATTTCCATGTTTTGGTTGTTAGCCTTAGCCTTTAACAGGCTGTGCCATTTCTCCAGTCCAAAAGACCTATTTCCAAATATAAATCTTATAAACTTATCAATATTTTTTCTCACTATGAATATAAATTGGTTCAGAGAGGGGCCCTTCTGGAAAATAGCTCTTATATCTTAGTGTCCCAAAATAACTTCCGCAGCTTTTGCTTTTTTTTTCTTTTTTGAGACAGGGTCTCATCGATTCCAGGCTGGCCTTAAAATGGCTATGTAGTCAAAGATGTCCTTGAACTCCTAATTCTTTGATTACAGGTGTATGCCACCAGGCCTAGTATTCTGTGGTACTCAGGATTGAACCCAAAGTTTTGTGCATCCTGGGCAAGCACTCTACCAACTGGGCTACCTCCCCAGCTCCTCCAGACCTTTGATGAAACCCATTTTCTTTGCTGTCCCATCCCTGCAGAATGAATAACTGGACTCCTAGAACTTAGGGTTTCTACAAAGGCCCCAGCTTTCTGCCCGCATCCTCCCGGGATCAGTCAGCATGTAGTTCTCAGTGGCCTTTCTGATTTTCATCCACAGGTTTGGGGTATTGCTTTAGTTTTCTGCCAACTGTCACCATTCTGTCACAGTACTTTGACAAAAGGCGTTCAGCAGTCACTGCAGTGGCTTCTACGGGAGAATGCTTCGCCGTGTTCGCTTTTGCACCAGGTACGTGAATGACAGTGGTTTATTAGAGGGGATGGGGGAAGTTACTCTGGTCTTGTTCTGCTGACTTTGGCCAACAGTGTGGGTGACTTAATTCTATGCATTTGAAATGCTATTAGCTCACTTCTTCAGCACATTTTAAGGAAATTCTCTCTTCCCACGTTAGGAATTCATACCACTTTCATCTTAGTCCAAGTTTACATAAAAATGGTACACATTCAGTAGTAAAGCTTTCTTAAAACATGCAAAAATAATTCAAAATTATTTAATGATTTGGACTATGTATATTATTATCCCTCTCTTCTTCCAAAAAACCTCCATTAGGTATAGGTTTAAGCTATGTCAATAAAATAAATTTTCTTATATGCATATGAATAATCTCACAGCAAATTTTTTAATCATTGATTCATCTTCCTAATTTAATGCTAATAGTAAATTACAGCCAGGCATGGTGGTACATGCCTTTAGTCCCAGCACTCAGGAGGCAGATGCAGGTGGATCTCTGTGAGATCAAGTCCAACATGGTCTATACAGCAAGTTCCAGACCAACTAGGGCTACAGGGAGACTCCGTGTCAAAAACAGAAAGAAGAAAGAAATGAAAGAAAGAAAGAAGAAAGAAAGAAAGAAAGAAAGAAAGAAAGAAAGAAAGAAAGAAAGAGGACTTATAAGAAAACTAAAATAGCAGACAGATAAACCTTTGGACTCCTCCTTTCTTCCTCTTCCCTTTCCCTTTCCATGATGTTAGGATCCAGCTCAGGGCCTTATGCATGCTAGGCAAGCATTGTTCCACTGTGCTGCACCCCAGCCTGCTACTATTTTTTTTTCCTTTTTTTTTTTTTGAGTCAGGGTCTCCCTGTAGCCCCAGCTGACCTAGAACATGTTATGTAGGCCAGGCTGGCCTTGATCTCACAGAGTACCCCCTGAGTGCAGGGATTAAAAACACATGCCACCACTCTTGGCACATAGATCTATAGCTTCATAGACACACACACATACATACACACACATAGACAAATACAGATCATGTTAATGGTTGGCTTTAGGTGAAGATGGAGTGTATGGGTCCCATTCTCTCTATTTTTCTGCTGGTTTCAATTTTTTCTAAATAAAATATTGAGGGGGGAAGTCAGTGGACTGCAAGTGCCCTGAGGGTGGAGACTGTGCTCTTCAGCCACCACCGGGCACCATGGTTAGCCCTCAAAAAACATTACACGGAGAAAGAAACTTAGACCTATTATGACCAGATGAGTACAAGGCACTTAGAAACACCCACGCCTAAACTAGTTTGCAAGTATTAATTTTTCCAGATTAAGAGGGAAATAAGAGGTCTGAGGAAATCACAGTACAAAGTACGAGAGCCAGCCAGATGACTCAGCAGGTAAAGGCACCTGCTGCCAAGCCTAACAACCTGAGTTTGATCCCTAGGGACCACATGGTGGAAGGAGAGAACCAGCTCCTTCCAGTTGTCCTCTAACCTCCTCCACATGCAGACCTTGGCACACATATGCCCACATACATACATACAATTAAAAAATATAATTTAAAAGATATTTTTAAGAATAAAAGAAGGCCAGTGCCGCTTTCTCACGCATGTGGGGCTCTTGGTAAGCCCATCTTCTGGCAACCAAGTCACTGTCTGTTCTCCTTGACTGTAAGCTCCTGAAGAATCTGAACACAATTTGAAGGTGTGGCTCCGTCGGTAGCATGCTTGCCTAGCACTCATGAAGCCCTGGGTTTGATCCCAGTACCACATAAGTCTACAAGCTGCTGGGGAGGAAAATAGTGAAAAGGCTCAGAGTGTCAAAGCAAGCATGCTCAGGAGAGTGGCCGGCGACCAGAGAAGACACAGAAACGGGGAAAAGGGAAAGTTACGCTTTTGAGTTAGAACTCAGGAAAGCAGGTGGGCTTAGAAGTCAAGATCTATAAGCATTTGCCTCTTACCATATTTATTTAAATTTTGTTTATTTTTATGTATATGAATGTTTTGCTTACATGTATGTGTATGTACCACATATATGCTTGTTGACTGCAAAGGCCAGAAGAGGGTATCAGATCCCCTGGAACTGGAGTTATGGACAGTTTTGTTAGCTACCATGTGGGTGCTAGGAGCTGAACCCAGGTTCTCTCAAGAGTAGCCAGTGCTCCTAACTGCTGAGCCACCTCTCCAGTTCCTTATCTTATTTTTTATTTAGTTCGCTTTAGTGAATGAGTAGGATATATAATGATGCAACTGAGAAGTTGGCAAATTATAATAGGTCAGGTAGTAATGAAATAAAAAATACTCATTTCATTTTTGTGGTACTGGAAAGTAGATCCCAAGGCCTCCTGCATGCTAAGCGAGTGCTCTACCACTAAGCTGTATCCCCAGCCCTGGGGATTTGTGCAGCTTTGAGGATTATATGGTCTCTGTTACAAACACGCAGTTCTGCTGTCTCAGCACAAAAGCATCCACGGACTATGTAAGCAAGTGTGGCTGGATTCCAGTCCGGCTTATTAACAGAAACAGGCAGTGGGTCAGGTTTGGCCTGTGGCCTATTGTTTGATGAACTTTGATGTAGGTTACAGACGTATTCCACTTCTTAGGCCTTTACCTGGAAAACACTGTCCAAAGCTCTTTTGGAAACTCAGGCTGACAATTTTTGTACTATATAAATGTGTGTATTTTCTTCTTATTCAGTCATAAAATGCACCAGATTCTAGAATAAAGGATAGTCTAGAGGACTGGGGAGACGGTTCCATTGGTAAAGTGCCTGCCATGCAAACATGAGGACCCGTGTTCAGATCCCAGCACCCCATAAAAAGCTGGGTATGATGGCACATTCCTGTATCCACAGCACTGGGAGATAGAAACAAGTGGATCCCTGGGGCTCACTGGTTTGGTCAAATTCTAGGTTCAGTGAGAAATTCTGTCTCAAAAAGTCAGGTGGGTAGGACTAGCTGAGTGGTAGAGAGCTTGTCTTTGGAGCATGAGGCCCTAGGTTCAATCC
The DNA here is from genome assembly GCF_000622305.1 of Nannospalax galili. NCBI lineage: Eukaryota > Metazoa > Chordata > Mammalia > Rodentia > Spalacidae > Nannospalax > Nannospalax galili. Next base: position 3,052,652 of record NW_008346898.1, on the reverse strand, counting down.
AGTATTGCATTTTTAAAAGGCAGACAGCAATTGAGAAACACACCCAACGTTGCCCTCTGGCCCCTGGCCTCTTGCTCACCCCCCCGACACACACACACAGTCTGGATGCACTACAGTTGCCCTAACTCTATATTAAGTCTATTGCTAAATCTGCATCCATATTTGTCCGGCTGTTGCCTCAGAAACACACCCAACGTTGCCCTCTGGCCCCTGGCCTCTTGCTCACCCCCCCCCACACACACACACAGTCTGGATGCACTACAGTTGCCCTAACTCTATACTAAGTCTATTGCTAAATCTGCATCCATATTTGTCCGGCTGTTGCCTTTTGGGTCTGGAGTCTGTCACTGACCTTGGATTTCTTCTTTGCTCCTGTGCCTTCAAGCCATCACAGCTCTGAAGGAACACATCGGCTGGAGATACAGCCTCCTCTTCGTGGGCCTGTTGCAGCTGAACATCATAGTCTGTGGTGCCCTGCTAAGACCAATTATCATCAGAGGACCAGGGTCACCAAAAATAATCACTCATGAACCCCGGAAAGAAGTGCAGTATATGCTTGAAAATGAGAAAACTCGAACCTCAATAGACTCCATCGACTCAGGAGTAGAACTAACTACCTCACCAAAAAATGTGCCTAGTCAAGCGAACACAGAGCTGGAAGCTAAGGCCGAGCAGCAGCAGATGCTGATGGCTGGCTCCAAGCACAGCCAGACGAAAGCTCCGCTGTTGGACTTTTCTGTTTTGAAAGAGCAAAGTTTCATTTGTTACGCGTTGTTTGGTCTCTTTGCCACACTGGGATTCTTTGCACCTTCCCTGTACATCATTCCTTTGGGCATCAGCCTAGGCATTGACCCTGACCGTGCTGCGTTTTTACTGTCTACAATGGCCATTGCTGAAGTTTTTGGAAGGATCGGAGCTGGGTTTGTCCTCAACAGAGAGCCCATCCGCAAGATCTACATCGAACTCATCTGTGTCGTTTTATTGACAGTGTCTCTCTTCGCCTTTACTTTTGCTACTGAATTCTGGGGTCTCATGTCATGTAGTGTGTTTTTTGGCATTATGGTTGGGACAATAGGAGGGACCCACATCCCACTGCTGGCAGAGGATGACGTCGTGGGAATTGAGAAGATGTCCTCAGCGGCTGGAGTCTATGTCTTCATTCAAAGCATCGCAGGGCTGGCAGGACCACCCCTGGCAGGTAATTAAATTGTTTTTTCCTTATTTATTTCTGTGTGTAGGTGTGTGGTTGTACATGTGCTGTGGCACGCGTGTGGAGGTCAGAGGACAACTTAGAAAAGTCAGTTCTCTTCTACTATGTGGGACCCAGGAATTGAACTCAGGTCATCAGGCTTGGCAACAATCACCTTTACTCATTGAGCCATCTCACTGGCACCTGGCAGGAAGTTTAAAAACACAGAATGCAAACGCTTGCTTACTTTTATGTTATTAGTTGTGCTAGCTTCCTATGTGGGACTGATTTTAAAATCTACTTCCATTTTTACACTTCAGTTGAATTTTAGAGCTCCCAAGATTAGAGATAACAAGAGTTAACCATCTTGGTTTGACTAGGAGGACACTAGACAGCCCAAAATTTAAGACAGTGGGCACAGAGTGAATCAGTGACAGAATTAGAACCCTGCAATCTGTCTGCAAGTCCAAGTTACACCCCCCTCCCCCAGGTATTTTCTGTCATCTTCCCTTATCTAAGGCTAGAAGGGAAGCTGATCTTATCATTCATCTGACTCTTAGGCATTATAATGGAGCTAACTGGCTCTTTGTAACCTAGGCAACCTGGAACTCACTATGTAGTCCAGCCTGGCCTCAAACTCATGCATCAAACTCTTGCTTCAGCTGGGTCATTTTCCCTTCTTAGAGAAGGTGTTTAAGAACTCAGAACGAACGTAAAGGTACTGCAAATACTTAACTGATTAGTATAGAATAGTCTTTGTTGGCGGGATACATAGTGTTTCTTATCTCAGCTCTGATAGGTCCTTAAAATTCTTGTGATTGGAAATCTTGCCTGTTAAAAGATGCCTGAAGGTGAAATCAATGCAGGTCTTCCATTAAGAATAATTTTTCAAAGAAACAGGCATCTATCGGTCCTGTTTCTCATTCTCAATAGGATAGACTTAGCCCGGGAAGAAAAGTCGATACCTTACAGCCTAATTTCACAGATGCTGAGTATGCTGCGTGTTGCTCTGCTCAGTAGTCTGGCAGATTTCTGCCTTTCGCAGGATGTTTCCTTCCGAAAACTCAAAGAAGGGAGGCAAGCTGGCATGGGGGTTCACACCTGTGATTCCAGCCCTAAGGCTGAGGCACGAAGGTTGTGAGTCTAAGGTTGTGAGTCTAAGGCTAGGTGGAACTACACAGTGAGATTCAGAACAGGATTGCCATGTGAAACCCTGCCTCAAAAACAAAACAAATCAGTAAACAAAATAAGAGGGTAGGTCAGGCAGAGAAACTGAGAAGTTTCTGGATTGGATGGGAGCCCAGGGGAAGGTAAGGTGGTCAGGTGTGTTAATGATGGTGCTGACGGTGCCAGTGTTCTCTCCCAGGTCTGCTGGTGGACCAGAGCAAGATCTACAGCCGGGCCTTTTATTCCTGCGCAGCTGGCATGTCCGTGGCTGCCCTGTGCCTGGCCCTGGTGAGACCGTGTAAAAAGGGACTGTGCCAGCATCACCATCAAGGCAAAACCAAGACAGAACACCATCCTGGGAAGATGCTACAAGACACACCTGAAGACTTTCTGGAAATGGATCTTGGGAAGAGTGAGCACAGAGTTCAGGAGAAAATGGATCCAGTATGACCCGTTGTCATGTCACAGTAACTAATATGTTGCCTAGGAAAGGGAGCCCTGGGGACACAGGAGGGATAGGCGCTAACCACTGCTCCACTTCCAAAACCACATAAAGGGAATGTGTGTGAACAGCACTACCAATAGCTCCCCCCACCTTGAGTTTTCCTTTTTGTTTGTTCTTAAGCCAAAACAAAAGCAACCAAACAATCTCCGTATTCAAATTCAGCCCTATTCAGTAGCAATAATGCAAAGATGTGCGGAAGGACTCTGGTTCACATTCCAACATTACAACAGTGCCATGAACTGGCAAAGGTTGTTAAAGCACTCATGTGTGGTAAACTACTATTTTATAAAATGACATCCATCCCAGTCATTGAAATAAAATTGGCCATTCAAAAAAAATTTTTTTTAATCTTGAATCATTTAAAAAAATGCTAATTTTCAGAAATACCAATAAATTATTTTTAAACAATCTGAAAAATTACTGAGGTTTCCACTGACAAACTATGGCCTCTGGATCTTCTAATTATTGCATGGAAGGAAAGCACA
>NW_008346898.1:3046817-3048420 GCF_000622305.1 Nannospalax galili | reverse complement strand
CTAAATGTGAAGATTATTATTTCTTTTTTATGGCTGGTCATCACAAGAAGTATTTCAATAGGAATGCAAAATCCCATAAAAAGCAAGCTTCCTGTTGCTCTTCATAATTCAAGAAATAGGTGACTGTAGCATCTTTATTATAAACCGCTATTTAATATTAAGTTATTCTAGGATGATTAAAATAATCAAAAGAGGGTTGGCAAGATGGTTCAGGAGGTAAAGGCACTTGTCACCAAACCTGATGACCTGAGTTCAATCCCTGGGACCCACAGAGTGGAAGGAGAGAATCAGTTCCTGCAAGTTGTCCTGAGCTCCACATACAAGCCATGACACCCACACAGGCACGCGCGCGTGCACACACACACACACACACACACACACACACACACACTCTAAAAATGTAAAAAAAAAAAATCTAAATAAAAGGTCATTTGAGACATATACAGCCTTTTTACCTCCTTTCTGCAGTTCTTTAAATGCCTCAAAGAACACTTAAAAAGTCACTCTCCTAACAGACCAAGTCGTAATGATTCTTTAGTTTCACTGAAAGGCAACATGTACTATTTAAACGGGAACATATAATGGATGGGCAAATCGCCTTAGCTTTTAAATTATCACCTAAGAATCCTTGAGGAGCTTCTCTGATCAGAATTATATTTTATTGAATTGTGAGAACATTTCTGATTTATTTTTTCAATCTTTTAACTGTTGAAGCATTTCTATATTCCATCCAGGAGTTAACAGAGACCCTTATGTTGTATCCCAAGTTACAAGTTGTAATTTACATCTGTAGAACTTGACTTGATTGTCCTATGTTGCCATGGGTACCAGGTGACTGGTTACTGCTGTTTTAGAGTTACACTACATGTATGTACAGTGTTTTGCATTTTAGCAGTTTTCTGTAAAGGGGGGGCAAGTGAGGGTGAGGGGCCTGCTTGCCCACCTGTGTGACTGCATCTCACCCTACAGGGGATGGCCAGTGCTTGCTGCTCCGTCTTTCTTCATCTTTCCTGTTAATTTATGACAACTCAGGGGGAAAATAGAACAAGCCTAGTTTGGTTACAGGTACACCCAAGCTTGAATAATCTCTGCACTGATGAAAGTGGTATAGTTTATAGTTCATCACCACCGGCTACATTTTGTACAGCATCTATAGCCATAGAAATAGGACAATCTGTAAAACTTTGGGGAGGGTGAGGGATGCGATGACAAAGTGTCAAAAGCAGACACATCTAAAAATGAGGCGGATGTAGCAAACTCTGTCACTGCTCGAGAAAAGCTCTGGGCTTGTGGGCAGTTCTGCAGACATACGCGACTTCAGCACTTTACAACCTATTTTGTACTATGAATGTTCAATACGATTTAATATTTATAACTGATTTCTGAAGGATCTTCTCTAAGTCTATTCTGTTCACTGCATGAGACAAGAAAATGTATGCTAATTTCAGTATGTCAACAATCAAGCGTTTAAATGTTTGGAAGAAAACAAAAAAGATTTCTGATTTGTTCGGTATTAGTGACATTCTGGTACTTACAGATTTGCAATAAATTTATGACTTTTTATTTAAAGAGACTGCTGTCCTGTATTGAAATTCTTTTTAAA
>NW_008346898.1:3046213-3046409 GCF_000622305.1 Nannospalax galili | reverse complement strand
CACTTCCCAGATGTCACCCTCCCATAGCCTCCCTCCCCCCACTAGAGCCCTCATACTGTGTTATCCCTGTTACTGTCTGCTGTGTTGCTGGCACCCCAGCCATTCCCCCCTACTTGTCCATCTGGTGAATCTAGTCAGCCTATCTAGAGGTCTTTGTTTTAGGAGGGTCAGCTGTTCCTCATCTAGCAGCAATTAA
>NW_008346898.1:2939904-3045546 GCF_000622305.1 Nannospalax galili | reverse complement strand
CCACCAGTCTGGTACTTTTAATTGCTGTGTGTCATGTAGATAAATCTTGGGCAAAGACCAATTGTTTTCAGATAAACCATACCTAGATATATATTTCTTGATCTGCTGTGTATAACTTGTCAGTAGGTTGTTGGAGTAATATGGCTCTCTCTGGTTTTTAAAACTAGCTAGGCATTATTTATCTCTCGCACTGTCTCACCCCTCCATCACAGTTTTCCCACTTAAGGTGTCCCCATTTCTCCCCTTTCTCCCTTAATAATACCTTTCTCCTACCTCTCTTGAGCCCCTTCTTTATCCCCTAGGTTCCTTGTATACCCTTCCCTCCCCACTCCCTTAAACTAACCCAATTTTTATCCATATCTCCCTTTTTAAGGACTGTTTCCTACTGTTCTCGTTCAGGTTCTTTCTTTTCCTTTACCTCCCTGGTTCCTTTCCATTATCCTGGTTCCTGTAGTCATGTCTGGATACATACTCACTTGTCAGAATTTGGTTCTAGGATCCACATATGAGAAAGAACATATGTCAATTTTTTTTTCTGAGTCTGTGTTATTTCACTCAGTATAACAGTTTCTACTTCCATCTATTTACCTGAAAATTTCATGATTTCATCTTTCTTTACTGCTGAGTAAAAGTCCATCGTATAAATGAACCACATTTTCATTATCTACTCGTCAATTGAGGGACACTTGGTTGCTTCCATCTCTTAGCTGTTGTGAAAAAAGCAGCAACAAACATGGATGTACAAGTGTCTCTGCAAGCAATAGGATGAGTTCTTTGGGTATATGCCAAGGAGTGGAATAACTGGGTTGGGTCAAATGGTAGGTTCATTTGTAGTATTTTTTTTTTTTTGTCTTTTTGAGACAGGGTCTCCCTGTAGCCCCAGCTGTCTCCTGGAACTCACTATGTATACCAGGCTGGCCTTGAACTCACAAAGATCCGCCTGCCTCTGCCTCCCAAGTGCTGGAATTAAAGGCGTGCGCCACCATGCCTGGCTCATTTGTAGTTTTTTAAGAGTTCTCCACACTGCTTTCCATAGGGGTTGAACCAGTTTGCAGCCCCACCAGCAGTGGATGAGTGTTCCCCTTTCTCTTGATCTTAGCCAGTCTGCGTAGGGTAACATGAAATCTTAAAGTGGTTTTATTTTTTTTAATTTTTAAAAATTTATTTCATGGGCTGGAGAGATGGATCAATGGTTAAGATCACTGGCTGCTTTTGCAGAGGACTGGAGTCTGGTTCCCAACACCCATATGGCAGCTAACAACATCACTAGTAACTCCAGTTCCAGGGAATCTGACACCCTCTTCTGGCCTCTTTGGGCATTGCCTTGAAGGTGTTGCACTTAGATCATGCACTCATGTATAAAACAAAAATAACATTTTAATTTATTCTAGTTTATGTGTTTGAATGTTTGTCTGCATATAAGTGTACCACACGTGTGCAATGCCTGTGGAGGCCAGAAGAGGGCGTCAGGTCCCCTGGAACTGGAGTTCTGAATGGTTGTTAGCCATCATGTGGGTGCTGAGAACCAAACCCTGGTCCTCTGTAAGAGCAGCCAGTGCTCTTAATCTCTGAGCCATCTCCGCAGCCCCACAGTTCTTTTTATTGATTTAAAAGATAAACCTGAAATCTTTTGGCTCTAACAGGACACATACAGATTCTCAAAGAATCTGTATGGAACTACTTTTTTTCATCCAGAGTCAGGAAGCAGAGAAAAAGGCTCTGGAACTGCTTTTATTAATTCTTCGAGATTCCATACAATGTATTTTGAGCATATTCACCTCTCTGCTCTTCCTCCTAACTCCTCCCAGCACCCCCACCTCCCCACTCCCCAACTTTATGTCTTCTTTTTGTCTTTTTCTCTCTTCTTGGGGGTTCAGGGGGCAGACAGCATCTCACTATGTAGCCCTGACTGGCCTGGAACTCACTATTTAGACCAGACTGACCCTGAACTCAGATCTGACTGCCTCGGCCTCCTGAGTGCTGGGGAATAAAGGTGTATGTCACCATGCTCAGTCTGTGTTGTTTTGTTTTTTTTTTTATAACCCATAGACTACTCCTGGGTGTGGGGCCATCCACTGGAGCATGGTGGACCTACCAGGAACTACGCCCTTAAAGAAAACCCTCTTCCATGGAAGCCATCCATTGTCCCTAGCACCTCAGTTAGGGGTGGGAGCTTATGAAACCCTCCCCCATCCATGCTGGAATGGTAGCTCTCTTGATCTTACACAGTCAGCCACAGCTTCTGTGAGTTCATAAGTGCAGGGGTCCTGTCGTGTCCAGAAGGCACTATTTTGCTCTGGTCCTCCCTGACCTCTGGCTCTTACAATCTTTCCTCCCTGTTTTCCACAATGGTCCATGAGCCTAAAATGGAGTCTAATTTGTGACTCAGCACTCCACTGACACATATTCTCTGCACAACAGTATGATTTTATTTAGACAGGTTCTCACTATGTAGCCCGGGCTGGCCACCACTCCTGATCTTCCTACTTCAGCCTTCTGAGTGCTGGGATATTGGCAAGCTGACCATTTTATTTTGTGTTAAATCTTTCCGAGTTATTTTTAAGTACTTTAGAAAGTAAATAATTCAAAGGAAAATTTAAATAAGGAGTAATGAGAGGGAGGTAAAAAAAAAAATAGCCCAAGCACATGAAAAGCAGCGAATTTTCAGTTAAAAGATGAAATGACGGTGAGATTGGTGATTGAAGTTCATTGTTTTGTTTCCATTTTTTTGGCTTTTGAGACAAGGTCTCAACTCTGTAGCTCTGTCTAGCCTGGTACTTGCAACATAACCTAAATTGACCTCAAACTCATGGCAAGTCTTGCCTCAGCCTCCTGAATGATGAAATTACAGGAACATACTACCACATCTGAATTCATTATTTGTTGTTGTTGTTGGGATATATACACACACAAGTGTGTGTGTGTGTGTGTGTGCTTGTGCACCCTCAAGTGTGTGTGTGGTATAAATGGGTGTGCTTGCCCGTGCTCACGTAAAGATCAGAGGTCTGTGTTGGGTGTCTTCCTCTATTGCAGTTCACCTTATTTTTCAGACCGGGTCTCTCAGTGAATGTGGACCCCATCCTTTCAGCCAGATTGACCAGTCAGTGAGTCAGTGGGATTTGGCTATCTCTACATGACCCCACCCCCACCCCCAATGCTAGGATTACATATACACACCAACACACCCACTTTTACCATAGGTGCTAAGGATTTGAACTCAGGTCCTCGTACTTGCATAGCAAGTACTTACCCACTGAGCCATCTCCCCAGGTCCAAATTTCATTATTTCTTAATGAAAAAATGCAGAAGGCCAGGCATGGTAGCACACTCCTTTAATCCCAGCACTCCAGAGGCAGAGGGATCTCTGGGAGTTCAAAGTCAACCACCAGGTCTACATAGTGAGTTCTAGGCTAGCCAAGACTACATAATGAGACCCTGTCTCAAAGGAAGGAAGAAAGAAGGGAGGGATGGAGTGATGGAGGGATAGAGAGAGGGAGGGAGAAGGGAGGGAGGGACAGAGGTAGTTTTTGGCTATTTTTTTGCTTCTGGATTTTTCAAAACAGGGTCTCCCTGTAGCCCCACCTGGCCTGGAACTTGATATGTAGACTAGGCTAGCCTCAATCTCACAGAGATCTGCTTGCCTCTGCCTCCCTAGTGTTGGGACTAAAGGCATGCACTACCACGCCAGGTGGAAATTAGTTTTTTGGCTTTTTTTTTTTTTTTACTTTGTGTGTATGAGTGTATTGCCTGTATGTGTGTAAGTGCACCTGTGTCATGCAGTGCCTGCAGAAGACAGAAAACCGTATTGGATCCCCTGAAATTGGAGTTATGGATGGTTGTTAGATGCCATGTGGGTGCTGGGATTCAAACCAAGGTCTTCTACAAGAACCACCAGTGCTCTTAACCACTGAACCATCCCTCCAGCCCCAGAAGTTAGTTTTTTCAAAGTAATAAAACAGCCAGGCATGGTGGTGCATGTCTGTAATCCCAGCACTTGGAAGGCAGTAACAGGAGGATGGCTACAAATTCAAGGCCAGCCTATTCTAATATCCAGTTCTAGGCCTGCCAGGGCTACATACTGAGACCCTATCTCTCAAAAATAAATAAATAAATAAATAAATAAATAAATAAATAAATAAATAAATAAAATAACAAAAGTTATAATAGTCTAGATGTTAAATGTACCTCAAAAGCCACATGTTGAAGACTTGGTTGCCAACCTGGCCCTGTTAAGGAGGCGGAGTCTAGTGGACAGAAGTTAGGTTCTGGGGGTATGCACTTGAACAAGATGTTTATCTCATTTTCGGTCACAATGACTAAAGGCCGATTTAACTATTCACTCAGTTCTACAACAAGCCTAAGAACATTTTCTGTTTTGGTGTATGTATATGTGTATTTGTTTGTAAGACAGGATCTCATGTAACCAGGGGCTGACATTAAACTTGCTATGTATCCAAAGATGACCTGAAACTTCTCATCTTCCTGCCCCCATCTCCAAAATGCTGGCATTACAGACATAAACCACCACACCTGATTTATGCTGTGCTTCAGATCATACCCGGAATTTTGTGCAAGCTAGGCAAGCACTCTAACCAACTGAGGTACATCCCCACCCTAAACTCTAAATCTCTAAGTAAACAGTACAGATACTCCATGTCAAGGGTTGGCAAGCTTTTACCATAAAGCTGCAGATAGTAAATTCTTTTGAATCACAAGGACTCTGCCCAAACTACTCAACTCTGCCATTGTAGTTCAAGAACAGCCATAGTGTATAAATGAATAAACACAGCTCTGTTCAACAAAATTTTATTACAGATGCTGAAATGTGAACTTCATAAAAGTTATCACACGAGAAATATTTTGATATGTTGAAAATGGTAAAGGCATTATTAGCTCAAAAGGTATCTAAAAAATAAAAATAAAAAGAGCCAGATGTGGTAGCACACACCTTTAATCCCAACACTTGGGAGGCAGGGGGAGGTAGATGTCTGTGAGTCTGAGGCCAGCCTGGTCTACATAGTGAGACTTGTCTCAAAAGAAAAACTGGGTACCAGGCATGGTGGCATATACCTATAATTCCAGAACTTGGGAGATAAAGGCAAGAGGATCATGATTTCAAAGCTAGCCTGGGCTACAGAGGAAGATCTTTTAAAAAGACATATTAAATTAAAAACAAGGGAGAGAAGCACCAGGGATCTAAGATGTCCAATGGTAAAGCACTCTGGATTTAATCCCTGCAAAGAATAAAAATACATGGTAGACTGAATTTGGCTTACAGACCAGTTTCTTGCTGTTCCATCTATCAATGGGTCATTAGTGCACCTCTGAAAATAATGTTCTGACTGATAGAAAAGGGTTGCTGTGCCTGGTGTGGTAGCTCACACTTACTATGCCATCACTCCAGAGGTTGAGGCAAGATGATCCTAAGTTCCAGGTCAGCCTGGGCTAAATACACAGCAAGACCCCATCTCAAAACTTTACTAATTAATTAACTAAATGAATGATAAAGACAAAAATGAAAAAGTAATCCATCACTAAAACCAAACTTTAAAAAAAATTATTATTTTTATGTGTATGTGTGTATTGCCTGCATGAAGGTAAGTGCACTCATGTCGTGCAATGCCTGTGGAGAAAAGAAGAGGTTGTTGGATCCCCTAGAACTGGAGTTACAAGTTACAGACAGTTGTTAGCCGCCATGTGGGTGCTGGGATTTGAACCCCGGTCTTCTGCAAGAACAACCAGTGTTCTTAACCTCTGAGTCATCTCTCCAGCCCCCAAACCAAACATTTTAAAGGCTCATTTAGGGGCTAAGGAGATGGCTCAGTAAGTAAAGTACTTACATCACAAGCATGAGGACCAGAGTTTAGATCCCCAGCTCCCACAAAAAAGCCAGGCACATGCATCTTGTAACCTCAACACTGGGGGGTGGAAAGAGGGAGAGACAGGTGGATCTCAGGGCTCAACAGCCAGCTAGTCTAGCTGAATGAGCAAGCTCCAGGTTCAAGGATCAACCCTGTCTCAAACTGGAGGCCAGGTGTGGTGGCACATGCCTTTAATCCCAGAACTCAGAAGGCAGAGGAGGCCTGATCTACATAGTGAGTTCCAGACCAGCCAGCCAGGATCACCAGGATCACATAGTAAGACACTGTTTCAAAAACAATAAATAAAATAATAAATAAATAAATAAGATGGAGAACAATGGAGGAAGGCACCCAAAGAACACCTCTGGCCTCTGTAGGCCCAGGCATGGGAAAGCCCACTTCCACAAATGTCTGTCTGTCTGTCTGTCTCTCTCTCTCTCTCTCTCTCTCTCTCTCTCTCTCTCTCACACACACACACACACACAAAGGATCATCAGTCAAAGTAATTTAAGATCATAGGTGTCAAAGACAGGCAAGGTCAGACAACTGACAATACATTTATTAATTATTGAATTTTATTTTCCACGATGAAAGGGATTCTGCTTTAAGTGAATTAATTTCTGTTTTTGTATGAAAACAGGCTGTTTCCCTCCTACTTCTTGAGATCACATGTCCTCTGGAGACAAATGTATCTCTTCATAAACGTTCCTAAACCTTTTACCAATTAATCCAGTTTTTTGGAGGCAGGGCCAGTCTCATGGTACCCAGTCTTCAACTCATATTCTATCCTAAATAAATTACAAATCAATTACAAATCAAAGTCGCTCTCTATCTCGCTCTCACTCTCTCACTTGTCAAAGTTGGCCTTGAATTCATTTATGCAGCCAAGGTTGGCCTTGAACTCCTGCTCCTCCTGCCTCCACCTCCCAAGTTCCAGGATCACAGGCATTCATTCCCCACCTTGGCAGGCATGATCCTTGTTTTTAAACATTCACACAGTTGGAGTTCACTAATAAGCAATTTAGAGTTTAGAAGCCTTTACTTGGAAGTTTTAAACAGTTACAAACGATTAAATCAGCCAATTTAAAGACAATTCAGACATGTTAAAGTTGGGTCACGCCTACAAGTACAGATCACACTAAGAAAAGAGGCTCTCTGTCTTCAGCTCTGTCTGTAAGCTAGGGCAGCCACATGCAACAGGTGGATCACCGGCTGCCGCATAAGGAAGGAAACGAGGTCCCCCTGGTGTTCGGTTTTCATAGTGACTCTAAAGACACAGAACAGAAAAAAATGGCCAGAGAACTGGGAACCTGGGTTTACCTGCAAACACTCTCACACTCAAATCAAAATTACATCCATGCTTGTGGAGTCCTTGGACAGCAAGCCTGATGCTCAGAGGAAGTCACCAAAGATTATTGAGGGCAAATACAAATTCGGGTCACGCATTTAGGTCACTTTATCTGCCTTTCCAGTAACTCAGAAAAACAAGCATGCTAAGGAGGGGAGCAGCTCACCACCCTAATACCTGGCTTGCAATACCTCCTCTACCCTCACCACTCTGCCCTTAGTCCTGTCTGCCCCTGAGCCCCAGCCTTGCACAGCCCACAGCTCAGTCTTCACCAACCTACACCTACCTACCTTTGCTACCTCTGCAAAATCCATCAGTTCTATTCTGTTGTTTGTGGGGGCTTGGGGGGCATGTTTTGTTTTGTTTTTAATCTTTTAAAATATTCATTCATTATGTGTGAATGTTACGCATGCAAGTGCACTCATGCATGCAATGCCTGCGGATGCCAGAAGAGGGCACTAGACCCTCTGGAACTGGAGAGATGGGAGATTGATAGCTGCCGTGTGGGTGCTAGGGCACAAACCCAGCTCCTCTGGAAGAGCAGTAAGTGCTCTTAACCACTGAGCCATGTCTCCTGCCCCTAGCTTTTGTTTTTTGAGACAGGGTCCATATAGCCCAAGCTGGCCTTAAACTCGCTGTGTAGCAAAGATAACCTTGAACTCCTGATCCTCCTGCCTCCACCTCCCAAGGGCTGGGATAACAGGCTTGTGCCACCACACCCAGGTTCTACTTTCTAAACATATCCAGAATCTGACTTCTGTCGACCATCTCCACCTCTCTCTTTGATCCAAGCCACTATCACCTTAACTGAATCACAACAATAATCTTCCTGCTCAACCTTTGTGGCTGCCTCTCCTGCTATGCCCTGGCTTTGGCCGATAATCCCCAAAGGATGAATGCTGGAGGGACCATCTGATGCTATTACTTTCCAATTGGTCCAGCTATGTTAGACTCGCTGGTTTCTTACTGTTCCTCAAATTCTTACCATTGCTTACTGTTCTAAGCCTTGGCACTTGTTCCCTGGGCTTGGTTTACCTTCCCTTCCATGTCTATGCAGTATACCCTTTTAATTTGGTCATCTCTGAATGCCAGCCCCTATATGGAAGCATTTCAGTTGGTAGGGTGCTCAGCATGCACAGAACCCATGAGTTTGATCCCTAGCACCACATAAAGCAAAGTATGGTGGCACAGGCCTGTAGGATCAGGAGTTCAAGGTCATCCTTGACTACACAGCAAGTTCAAGTCCAGCCTGGGCTACACTAAGACCATGTCTCAATCCTTCCCACACCCAAATGAATTTGTTTCTATTCCTTTCCTCTGCCACTAAGTTATAAAAGCATTGGTTTATTAGTTTATTCTTTGATTCTCTGTTACTTCCTCTATTAAATTAGGGAACACTTTTTCCTGAGGGCTTTGGGCAAGGTCTAGCACACAGTGGGGGTATTCACATAAGCGAATAAACATGTGAATAAATGAGTTTATTGGTTTTCACTGACCTTTTGTCCCCCTTTAGTTATAAAATGGTACCTATTGACGGTGATAGCGGAAGAGAGTCTGGTGATGCTGTGACGTGGGTCACATGATGTGCAAAGCACTGTGCTCAAAAAACACTGTCCAAGAGCCTGGAGAGATGGCTCGGCAGTTAAGAGCACTGACTGTTCCTGCAGAGGACCCAGATTCGATTACCAGAACCCACACGGAGGCTAACAACTGTCCTTAACTCCAGTTCCAGGGGAATCCGACACCCTATTCTGACCTCCGTGGCACTGCATGATATGGGTGTACTTACATACATGCAGGCAATACACTTGTACACACAAAATAAAAATAATAAATATTAAAAAACCCCACTGTCCAAGATCTGAGAATGGGGCTCAAAGGGCCTGGTAGGAGAATCCTATATGGGTGTTTCAACACTAAGGACCAGACTGATCCATGAGCAGAGACTAAACAAAGTGGATGGAAGACATGAACACCGGGGTAGGTATGCAAGTGGAGGGCTGTGAGGTTTAATAGATTGCCCAAGCACATTCTCACAGGTTCTCTCTCTCTCTCTCCCTCCCTCCCTCCCTCTCTCCCTTCCTCCCTCTCTGCAGCTATATAGCCCAAGACGACCCAAAGCTTTCTATACAATAGCCCCAACTAACCTTAGATTCACCGTTCTGCTATAGTCCCACAGGTGCTGTGGGGTTACAGGTGTACAACCATGCCTGGATCCCAGAAGATATTTATTGACACATGGTAATTATACATATTTATGTTGTGCAGTATGGTGTTTCAATACATATATACAGTGGGAAGTGAAATCAAATCAAGGTAATCCACATATCTATCACCTCAGACCAGATATTTCTCATGTCTTCGTGTTAAGAACATTCTAAATCCTCTCCACCAGCTATTCTGAAATACGAAATTGAACTGGGTAAGTAGCTCAGTGGTAGAACAGTTACCTCACACACACAAATGCCTGGGCTCAATTTTCAGTATTGCAGAGAAACAAACGAAACACACAAGTGACTTTTCTTTTCTCTTTCTTTTGTGGTGCTGGGGAGAGAACCCAGACGAATGTTAGATACACACTCTACTACTGAGCAATGCCCACAGCCCATAATTTTATTATCTATTTATTTATTTTATGTGTATGAGTGTATTGCTTGCATGTATGTGAGCACACCCATGTTGTGCAGTGTCCTCAGAGGCCAGAAGATCCCCTGGAACTGAAGTTACAGACGGCTGTTAACTGCCATGTGGGTGCTGGGAAGTGAACCTGGGTCCTTTGCAAGAGCAGCCAGTGCTCTTAACCCTTGAGTCATCTCTCCAGCCCTGGTGGTTTCTTTTATTGAGTTTTTGTACATTTCATACTATAGTTCTTAATCAAATTTAGACCTCTTCTTCCATCCATAGCACCCCTCCCCCACTGGACCTCATGTATTCCACCATACATGTCAAGTCCTATTCAGTCAAGCATTTATACCCAGATGACCTTTGGTTTCTTTTTTGTTATTATTACGTTTATTTTAAACTGTGTCTGTGTATGGAGGCCAGAAGACAACCCTCAGGAGTTGGTTCTTTTCCTTCTATCACATATATCTCAGGAATCGAACTCAGGTCACCAGGACTGGTGGCATGTGCCTTTAACCACTAAGCCATCTTGACAGCCAGTTTCTTTTTTTAATGCCTCAGATGATAACAACTGTTTTCCTAGCGTTGCACATCTCTTTTTTTGGTGCTAAGGCAGAAGTCCACAGACTGATTCCTCCGATTTTTGAGCAACCCCAGATGGCCCTTCTCGGTTAGAAGTTGAAGGAAAGCTTAATCTTCTAAGCCCTTTTATAAACAATCTGGAAAACACTAGTTTGGTTTCTGGCTGTTGGTAATTTACTTGCACAAGGTCACAAAGCACACTGAATACAAGATGGAACTTGACATTAGAACAACTTGACTTGGTTCCCTCTTCTTTCACTAATCACACCTTTACTTAGCCACTGCAGGCTTATTTCCATAACTGCTAACTCGGGACTTTATAATTAAACTTTTTCCATTTGTGATGTCTTTTCTCTGCTTGAGAATTTTTTTTTAACTTTATTTTATGTGTATGTTTTCTGCCTGCATGTATGTAAGTGCACCAGGTGCATGCAATGCCTGCAGAAGCCAGAAGAGGGCATCAGACAACCTAGAACTGGAGTTAACAGAAGGTGTGAGCTGCCATGTTGTGCTGGGAACCAAATCTCGGTCCCCTGCAAAAACAGTCAGTGCTCTTAACTACTGAGTCATCTCTCCAGCCCCCTGCCTGAGATATTTTCATGGGACCCCAAGTGTATATGTATATAAAGCAGATAAACAGGTCAAACATTTACTGATAATAAATCATACTGAAACTTATTCTCAAATAATTCTTTGATATACATGTATATATATATATACATACAATTTTGCTGTTTATTAAAGATGAAGCAAACTTGCATATTAATGAGACAGATGTAGTTTATTTTGACATAAAGAATTTTGGACTGGGGATATGGCCAGCATTCACCTAGCATGCACAAATGCTGGGTTCAATCCCTAGTGTATACACACACACACACACACACACACACACACACACACAAATTAAATCTTGGCTGAATATGTGAAAATGCAAGATAGAGTGCATCAGCCAGGTGTGATGTCACAGGCCTTTAATCCCAGCACTTGGGAGGCAGAGAAAGGCAGGTGGATCTCTATGAGTTCAAAGGCAGTCTGGTCTACATAGTGAGTTCCAAACCAGTCAGGGCTACATAGCAAAACCCTAACTCAAAAAGCAAAACAACAACAACAAAACAAAATACAGAGTATCTTCACTATTTTTCAGAGTTGGCTGATATTTAATATTTTTAATCTTCAGAGCTGAGAATGCCACTTTACATAAATACCCAGTACAAAATGGCAGCAGTAGATTTAGAGCCATGTCAGAAGTTGTTGAAAATTCTGCCCTAATCCCAACTCAAAGAACACTGCACTTTTTTTTTAAATGAAACTGAAGATAGCAACCCAATAGAAAGTTTCAAAGCAAACATTTTAATATAATGCAATCTAAAATATATTGATACACGCTAAGGAATGAAGATGGGAAAATATTAATAGTCTACTTTCTGTAATTAAACCATGCTGTTTCTATATGAGCAGAACGATTTGTATGCACAATTTAAAAAAAAACCCAACACTGCAATCCATAACACATGATAGTTTCGAATCTCAGCTGAGAAGTTTCGGGCAGTGATTGTGGTGCTATGTGGCATGGTGGCATGTGCAAAGTGTGTGTGTGTGTGTGTGTGTGTGTGTGTGTGTGTGTGTAGTATGCAGTGAAGTTGCCCCATGACAGATGGGAGCACTGTCAGAATCACCACAGGTTTGATTTTGAATTAATTTTTGGTCATTGTACATTTACTTATGTTTTGTTTTGTTTTGTTTTAGATAGGGTCTCCCCATAGCCCCAAATGGCCTGAAACTCACTATGTAGACCAGGCTAGCCAAGATCTCATTGAGAGCCACCTGTCTTTGCCTCCCAAGTGCTGGGATTAAAGGTGTGGGCCATCACATCTGGTGCAGATTTATTTTTAAAGATTTATTTTTATGTATGTGTTTGCCTCATGTATGTATCTATGTACGCACACATGTATGTGCAGCATGTGCATGCAGTACCCACAGAGCCCAGAAGAGGGCATCAGATCCCCTGGAACTAGAGTTACAGGTGGGTGTTAGCTGTCATGTGGGTGCTGGGAACTGAATCTGGAACCTCTGCAAGAGCACCCAAAGCTCTTAATTGCTGAGCTGTCTCTCCAGCCCCACATTTAGAAACCCTTCATTGTTGCCAATTTTTTGCAATCTCCCCCCCAGTTTTTGCACAACCCCATATGGGGTTGCTACCCACAGTTAAAGCTGGGAGCTAAGTGAATTAGACAATCTCCACCTTCACGTTATTCACACATTACAACTCTTTTCCAAACTGAAATACATCTCAAGATAGCGTCAAACTCTTGGCAATCAGGAGAAGAGCAAATCTCTAACAAGGCCCCCATGGTGGTGCACGCTGGGGAGGCTGGGACAGGAGGACTGCCACAAGTTTAAGGCTACATAGTGAGTTCAAGGTCAGTCTGCGCTACAGAGGAAGAAGGAAGAAAGGAAGAGGGGGAAGAAGAGGAGGGGAAGGAAAGAGGAAAGGAAAATCTTGGAGTGCTCACTGGGCAAACAGTGGCCCTTCTGGTGCCACATTCAGTTGGAATGCCAACATTCACTGCTGCCAGAAGACCTACTAAGTGACTTGGTCCTTAACTATGCCTTTCTCTCCCGATGACTGAATCTCAAGGGACAACTTCCCGAGTGCTCGAGGGTAGTACTAATCTGGAGCTGGAACGTCCAATAAGGTGACCACAGCCATGTAGGGCTGAACCGTGAAAGGCAGCCAGTTGGAGCTGAGACTGGACTGATGGGCTTTTTGAAGACTTGGTAAGAAAAATGAGAATAAATTTTCTCTTTTATAGTGACTATATGTTTAGATAATACTTTGGTGGCACCGGAATCAACCAAATGTTATTGAAATGAACTCCACCTGCTCTTCTTCCGTTTGTTAAAGGGCTACTGACCAAGTTCAACTTACACACGTGGCTCGTAGCACTTTTCTATTGGACGGGGCTGCTCCAGATACAGAATCCAGACGCTGACTCGAGTCAAGCTTTTCTGGCGGTGCTGGGAAACGAACCCGCGGCCCGGCACACGCTACGCAAGCGGCCTCCCCGTGGGCTGCGCCCCAGCCCAGCAGTGAAGCTTTTAGCTGAAGCGCTTTGTGAAGGCTCTAAGGCCGAACCGACGCCACTCACTGCTCCGCCGCCTTCGCCATCCTCATCCTCCAAAGCCGGGCAGCCAGGTGGGCGTGGCCGGGGCAGGCAGGCATGCGTGCCAGGCCGCGGCCCCGACGCCGCCCGGGAGGCCAAGTTGCAGATTCCGCAGTTCTGAGCCGCGCTGGGGAAGCACCGGGCGGAAGCAGGTGGCGCAGCCTGGGCAGCGGCTGGTCCCGGCGCAGCTGGGGACAGCGACGCGCTTCCTGCCCGGGGAAGGGCCTGGCGGCTAGCTATAGCAGTCCTGCAGCTGCCTGCTTGGATTTCAGCGTCGGGGCTTCCAGGAAACCACCCGGCCCCGTGTTCCTTGCAGGGTGACATTTACAAGCATGCCCTCATCCGGGAAATGTAAGCTTGGAAAAGCAAGCCGGGTACGCTTGTGATTTCATGGGGTGCTGGAGCGGTTCAGAGACAGTAGGATACAAGATGAAGGCCAACCCGACCTACATCGTCAGACTTTGTCTCAAAGAACCGTTAGGAATGAAATAAGGAAGGCAGGAAAGCACACCGGACAAAATCCTTGCCCATTCATTCCTCCTGTTTGGCAGTCTCTAGTAATAAAGTTTTTTTCTGGACTGAGATGTAAACACTGATCCTTTCCTTGATCAGGGAATGTCCTTTGAGAGGTATTACTAATTCTGTTGAAGGCGAAGAACAGGCCCCAGGACATAAACAGCACTTCAAATCCACTTCTAAGGCAGTGGGAAGTTACTTTTTACTAGTTTATCTTGTTCATTCGGCATCTACAAAGTAAAATGTGCTTGGACTTGTGGGTGTTTTGCCTGCTAGGAAAGGCAAACACTCTACCACTGAGCTCTATCACCAGCCCCATATATAGGTGTGTATATGTGTGTGTTGGATAAACGTGTAAGAGAGATGCATGTAGAGGTCAGAAGACAACTTGTGCAAATTACTGTTTCTCTCCTTCCACCATGTGCACCCTAGGAATCACACTTCTGGTTGTCACCAGGATTGGTGGCAAAGACCCTTAACTGGTGAACCATCTCATCACCCCCTAAATTATATTTAAAACCCTGAGAAATTCTCCCAAAGTGTAAACAACCCAATTAGTTGTAACAGCATTACAGTGAATATTACTAAATAAATGCTGTTACATTCCAGTCTGATTTTTAAATTTTTAAAAAAAATTTTGTATGAGTGTTTTGCATGCAAGTATGTAAGTGCATCCATACATGCAGTGCCTCAGAGGTAAAAAGAGGGCGTCAGGGCCCCTTGAACTGCCAGTTGTCACCTACCATGTGGGTGCTCGAACCAAACCTAGGTCTTCTACAAGAGCAGGCAGTGTTCTTAACTGAACCATCTCTTCAGCCCTGGTCCAACTTGTAGACAGAGTATTTCTTCCAGTAGATCTTATTCCTGGCTCCCTGGCAGAGCAGGTTCAATAGACTGTGTGTCTTATACAAATAATTATAATCCTCAACTTTTTTAACCTAGGCAAATCTGAATTCTGAGTTTATAACTAATGCTGACCCACAGGGCTAAAAATGCTTACCTTGTATGAAAATGAAAGAAAATATAGACTGGGCAATAATTAGTTAAATGCATATTATTCAAGAACTAAAACGTGTAAAACCCGTTGCTCCATCTGCTTTTTTTCAGTATTATAATGACCAAGTGTTCTCTCTCCAACTAATTTTAGTGGTAAATCACCATTTAAAAAATGACTTAAAGGCATATACTCAAGTAAAAATGTGAATTTAAGGGAAACAATTAGGTTGCAAAATGTGCTTTTAATTACACTGTATAAGCCACAACAATGAAAGACTCTAGATTTCAAAATGGAGAAAGAGGATTAGGGAGACGCTCCATTTGCCAGGCAAGCACAAGGCCCTGAGTGTGATTCACAGCACAGGCAGGGGGATCTGAGGCTCATGGCTGACCTCTAAAGCACGAGACCCTATGTCAAACAGCAAGGTGAACGGCTCCTGAGGAACAACACCAGAGGCTGTCCCCAAGCTCCCAAACACGCACACACCCCACACACAGTCACCGAAAAAGAGGAAAAAGAAAGAATGAGTTCTCTTTCTTAAGTTTCACCTTAAAGACAGAGGTAAGAAACACTGTGGGCTGGGGTGTAGCTCAGTGATGAGAGCACTAAATACGCACAAGGCCTGGGTCAAATCCCAGTACCAGAGATAATAAATAAATAAGTAGCTGGGACATGTACTAGCTCACTGCATCCGGGAAAGTGACTCTGTACATTTCCTGGGTACTGATCTTACAGAGGTGGTTTGCTGAGCCTGAAGCTTTCAACCTGTTCATGACCACAGTAATTCGCTAATATCACAGGCACCCCAACAGGTAAGTGACCCCATCACTCTTTTCCCTATTCAAATGCTTCACAATGCAATAAAGCAAGACAGTCTAAGAATAAACTTCAACCTCCTCTAAACCTGCAAGTGTGACTCACACAGACATAAATACCATGACAAAGTATGTGTAAAACCCTCAGGCATAGCTTGTCAGTTACAACAGAACCCACCAGCAGCACTGCCATGGGGTGAGGACCACTGCTATTCTCACTGCTAGGAGCTGATGGGAGCTGCTGCTGCTGCTGCTTTTCAGCAATCATCTCGTAACAGCAAGGAAAGGATGGAAGGCACCCAGAGTAGGAAAAGCTTGCAGAAAAGGAGGGACACAGACGGCAAGGATCCAGCCCGTGAATCCTGGCAACTTGGCTGGGCCTTCCAAGGGACAGCATCTCTTCTGAAAACAAAACAGCAGCCCTGGAAAAGTGTTGATCTGCTCCTTTGGCCACACAGTTATTTTTGAAGTATTTACTTAGCGGCTTCGGCTAATCCCAGCTCTCCTGTGAGATGGAAACGTGAAGAATGGAAATGGCGGGCTCAATGAAACAGTGAGACAGGAGAGAGGGGGCCCAGCACTTTCACTGTGCCCAGTGAGCCTCATTGCAGTCCAGGGGCTTCAAAGATTCTAGGCTGTGACTTGGCCACAGCGCACAGAGATGGTTTGTTCCAATGACGTATTTCACCCATGAACGCCTAATCTGCACGTATTTTTGTTTGTTACTCCTATCTGAAAGTGCTTATTTTTGGAGAACAGCAATGCATTTTATTATCCATTCTTTCCATTCCTTAAAGGCTTCCACAGGTTTCGGCAAGCTCTCATTCTCACAACTATGTTTCGGAGTTGCTCTTGGTGTGTCACTACATTCGTCATCAATCCATCTCACCAGTGCCTTGAAAAACACATGGACAGACAACAGTTTAGCAAATCATGACAGAACAGTTTTAGGCAAGATAACATTGGCATGTAAGTCAGGCTTTCTAAGTCTGTGATTTGTGTCCCCCATGAAGATGCTGCATCTGACGAAGAGGACTACAAGCACAAAACACCTGTGACATATTGAGTAAAACAGCACAGGCCAAAAGTGTATAAAACACAACTGCAAATTATGGTCAAAGTATATCAGAGCTGGGTGTGGTGGCTGAGGCAAGAGGATTGCCATGAGTTCACAGCTACCCTGGGTTACACAGTGAATTCCAGAACAGCCAGGGCTATAGTGTGAGACCCCCAAAACCCCCACAAACAACGACAAATGTATGCAGAGGAAAAAAGATGAAAAACAAATATACTAATTCTTATATAATTTTAGGGTGGCAGAATAATTATGATTTCTTTTTTCAATTTGCTTAATATTCCACAAGGCGTTATGCTGTGCTTTTAGCTTAATGCACATGTACATGTGCATGCAAATGTGCCCTGGATAGATGTATAGGTGTCAAGTCATGGATGTAGATATTCAAGGATGGTCTCTTCATGAGCAGGCATACCCCTAGTTAACCACAGGTAGGCATGCTGACATACAGGGGTTAGAACTCTTCCTCTTCCTTCTTAAACACAACCATCCTTTTCTCCCAGTGGAAAACATGTCTCTGGAAAGCTAAGTTACAACCACACATTTACAAGCTTATAAAAGGGGCTTTGCCACACAGATCAATATGCATTCTGCTCTGTAAAGCCAATCCCTCTTGTCCTAAATGGACATGACTTCTTTTCATCATGTCTCATTGAACTGTTAAGATGGTCATTGTCAAATTGAAGTTTCTGTTTTAAAATTTCAAAAACGTTTCAATTTTTATTTTATGTGGGTTCTCCCTGTGTGTATCTAAGTGCACCACATGAGGGTAATGCCTGTAGAGGCCAGAAAAGGCATCAGATCCCTTGGAACTAGAGTTACAGATGGTTGTGAGACACCATGTGGGTGCTGAGAATTGAACCTGGATCCTCTGCAAGAGCAGCCAGTGCTCTTAACAACTGAGCCATCTCGAGTCCCCAAGTTTTTATTTTGAGACAGGCTGGCCTAGAATGCCTATGTAGCCCAGGTTGGCCTCAGTTTCATGGTAATCCTCTTGCCTCTCACCCTATGTGTTGGGAGTACAAGTGTGAGCCACCATGCCTGGCTACATTGAAGGGCTTTGGGGTTTTAAAATTTATTTATTGAGCCAAGCATAGCAGCACATGCCTTTCATCCCAGCACTTGGGAGGCAAGAGGCAGGTGGATCTCACAGACCAGCCTAGTCTATATAGTGAGTTCCAGGCCAGCTGGGACTACAGGAAAACTCTGTCTCAAAAAGCCAAAAAAAGATTTACTTGTGTATGTGATGGGAGACTGCATGCCACAGTACACGAGTGGAGGTCAGAGAACAACTTGTAGGGGTCAGCTCTCTCCTTCCACTGTGGATTCTAGGGTTTCAACTTGGGTCTTCAAACTGGAGGGTGAGGTATGTGTCCACCCCAAATTGAAGGTTTGAAGAAGGGTACTGTTTTTGGTATTTTGCAAATGTGCTTGCAGAGTGTGTGTGTGTGTGTGTGTGTGTGTGTGTGTGTGTGTTCACATGTTCATGTGTGTGGACACAAATGTGTACAGATGTATAAGCCTGTGTGCAGTGGGAGCCCAAGGCAGTGTTTTCCTTACATACTGAGGCAGGGTCTTCTACTGAACCTGAAGCTTGCCAGCCCCCTGCCAGGATTCTGTTTCTACCTCTTAAGCACTGAGATTGCAGGTGAGCCACCGTGACTACCCGGCATTTATGTGGGTCTTGGGGATCCAAACCCTGGTCTTCTGTGGTGAGGCAGCAAGGGCTTTACCTGCTGAGCCATCTCCCCAGCCCTCTGCATTTTCTTAAAACCACAGTTTCCTGCTTGTCTTTACACTAGTTTCCTCTGATAAATTAAAAGTTTTAAAAGACCTAATAGAAAATGTCGGTTTGCTACTTAGCTAACCACTTCCCTCCTCATTGTGTCCCCCTCCCCACTTACCTCATATCTTTCTATAATACTGAAGCCAATAGCACACTGCAGCTTGCGTAGGCAGACAGGGCAAAGGTTTAGAGGACGCCGGTCAGATTCCTCTAAGTGGTTGGAGCCTTGCATGAGGCATGCGAGCCACTGGCAGTGTCGCAGTCCAAATATGTGTCCGATCTCATGAGATAAAGTCTGCAAGACATACATACATACACAGCTTTACAGCACGACCATCATCATGTTACTCATTGCTTTTTGCTTTTCCAAGAAACAGCAAACCAGGGGCCCTGGCCATGGTAAGCCAGCACTCAGTTCTACCTCCAGTTCCTGAAATCTTCATTTCTAAAGGAAATTGACTAAGTTTGTTCAATTCAACTCAAAAGCAAGTGGGTTTACATGCACCAACCCCCTTCCCATCAGCATCACTTCATTCTGCCCAGATCTCCAACACTTAGCAATCCCTGTTTCATTACTTCCCCTGGACAGGGTCTCCCCGTTGATGCTGTTGACAAGTTGACTGGCTGATCCCATGTTGTGGGAACTGCCCAAGTGAATGAGGCAGGACGGTAGATAACACCTTAACAGAAAGAGAGGTAGAGAAAGGGGCCATCGATGGGAGACAGTGACAAGGGGGCTGGTAGCTTTATTTTTAGTGCAGGTAAAGACACTGACAGAGTAGGATGCCTGGACACCTTCACCTGATCGTCAGCAGACTCCAATATAGCCCCTTACATGAACACTGAAGGATGCATAGTGTCCATTAGAGGACAGTACAATCTCTGCAACTGTGACCATCAGAAAAGTCCCCAGAGCTGGGTGTGGTGGTGCATGCCTGTAATCCCAGCACTCAGGAGGCTGAGGCAGGAAGACGGTGACTTTGCTTTAGGTCCTTATTACTGTTTACATTCTGGGCCCCTTTACCCCCAGAGATAAGAGTCAGTAGATCTGGGAGGAGGGGCTTGATCTGCATGCTAATGAGCACACTAAGTGATGCTAATAAGCATACCGAGTGAGGTAAGGGTGTCCTTTGAATATACTTTGTGCACATATTTCTAAGAGAAGCATCTCTCAAGCCCCAACAAATAGGTTAGAAAAAAGCAAAACTTCTATTTGAAAAAAAAATACTCCCATAAGATTTTTTTTACGTATACGAGCATTTTGCCTGTATGTATATAAGTGTACCACATGCACACAATGCCCACAGAGGCCAGAAGAAGACGTTGGATCTCCTGGGACTGGAGTTATGGATAGTTGTTGGCCACCAAGTGGGTGCTGGGAACCTGGATCTTCTGCAAGAACAGTCAGTGCTCTTAACTGCTGAGCCATCATTCCAGCCTCTCCTGTAAGAATTTTTAAGCAACTTACCTTACAGGATCGCCACAGCAAAAGACTAGTGATTTCAGGGCTGTAATAGTTATCAAAAACAGAGTAGTCACTGGCAGATGCCCGCTGGGACTTCTTCACCTGGCCTTTGTATCGGGAGCTATGGAAATCCTTGCCGTACCTGGCGAAGCTGAATATCCCCACACCTACAAAGGGGGACCAGACAAGATTCACAAAGGAAAGACCAAGAAAGAGCCTGCTCAGACATCTGGTCAGTTGGGGCACATCTGCATTCATGTTCAGTCTCAAATACTGAAGGTCTGCCAATACAGAGGGACTTTTGCCTCAGACTTCCTTATCTAAGTTGAGCTAATGGCTTCTGGGGGAGAGAAAGACATTTTCTCCCGTGGTGGAGCCATCGGTAAGGTGTCATGCTCTTAGAAGTGACCCTAATTAATCTCACTGACTCATACACATGAACACAGCTGAAGTAGAAGGGGGAAGAGGGAGGGGCTCAGCAGGGGTTGGAGGGGACCTGAGAGAGGAAATGGGGAATACGATCAACGTATATTATTTACATGCATGAGAATATCATAATGAAGTCCATTACTATGTATAATTAATACATGTTAATAAAAATCTTACTAAAAAACAAACCCTCAATGCACCTATGGTCAAATTCTAGAGACACTAGAAGTTTCCAAGAGCATCTCCCCAGAGAAAATCTTTCAGAAACAGTCCAAATCACATACTCCAAAAAGAGCCCTGAGACGGTCACAGACCAGGTAGTCATGATTTTAGTCTGAGCTCACAAGCACAGATCTCTGCCTCACACACACCAGTGAGGGTTTCTGGCTTTTCCTAACACAGCCCCCACTGCCCCGATGACTCAGAACTATGATTTGGCCATTACCTTTCAAAGTCTTCCCCTCCTCCCCTCCCTTTCTAAAGCACAGCACAGCTCTATCATGAGGCTGGTGCTGGGTGACCAGAGTAAACACCCTTGCAGCTGACTTCCTGTGTAACATTTACAGTTCTATCTACCATCTCTACATGCACGGAGAACAGGCTGATGCATAACTGGCTCTATAGGAAACTGTTTTATAACTGGGCTTGTTTATACAAACACTGATTTATGCCTTCCAGTTGTTACTGTTAAATAATAGACTCTGTGTGCGTGCGTGCATGCATGTGTGTATTGCTGGGCAGTGCTCTACTAGTGAGCCACATACCACCTTGAATTTACTTATTTATTTTTAGCACTAAAAAACCCAGCACCCTGGCCATGCCAAGCAAGCACTCCATCACTGAGTTCTACCTCCAGTTTCTGAAGTCTTTCTTTGTAGGGAAATAAACTCACAGTAACTTTATTCAATTTAACT
Source organism: Nannospalax galili (assembly GCF_000622305.1). NCBI lineage: Eukaryota > Metazoa > Chordata > Mammalia > Rodentia > Spalacidae > Nannospalax > Nannospalax galili. The sequence goes on along the minus strand of NW_008346898.1, from coordinate 3,023,969 downwards.
TGATTCAAGAGAATGTTCCTTACCTCACCCTTAGGAACTGCACACTGATAATTGAAATTTAGGGAAAGAGCAGTCTGAAAGAAAAAGTAAATCTCACTATGTATCACAAGTGACCTGCTCTGACCAAACAAGTAAGAGCCTACCTCACATAATACCTTCAGCTAGAACACTGTATTTTTTATTTTTATTTTTTTTGGTCTTTTTGAGACAGGGTCTCCCTGTAGCCCTAGCTGTCCTGGAACTCACTATGTAGACCAGGCTGGCCTTGAACTCACAGAGATCCACCTGCCTCTGCCTCCCAAGTGCTGGGATTAAAGGCATGCACCATCACGCCCAGATAGGACATTCTACTTTTTATGTTAAAAAAAAAAAAAAACATTATTTTATTAATTGTTTCTGTACTTAAAAATACAATCTTTAGCAAGGCGTGGTGGTACACACCTTTAACCCTAGTAGTACTCAGGAGGCAGAGGCAGGCAGATCTCTGTGAGCTCAAGGCCAGCCTGGTCTACATAATGATTCCATGCCAGATGGGGCTATGCAGTGAGAGACCCTGGGGCCACCAGGGGCAGCCATAGGACCTGAATGGATTACCACGAAACTGAAAATGAACCAGGGGGCCCAGGTGTCCACGCACCTGAGTGCTGACTGTGTTGGCAGCTCTGCTTGTGCTCTCACACTCATTAGCGCTACAGCTGAATGTTTACAGAACAGAGAACAACAATAAAGTAGCTTGAATAAAACAGTTCATCAAAATATAATGAGCAAGATAACGTTATCACCATAGTGTGCCTTCCTGGGAAATCAAAGTGTCTCCTGAGAAACTAGGAAGTATTCCGGAGATAATGCCCCAGCAAGCATTCTTGCATACACTTTCTCATGAGACAAGGCTCTCCAGACATACATACTCAAGGTTCAGCTAAATTTACCAAGCATATTTTTCGAACCATAGAACACTCTTCCATAGAACACTCTTCCACAGTCCCTTCAAGGCTCTGTCTCAAACAAACAAACAAACACACAAAACATCATCAACAACTTTGATCTCTAGGAAAGCAAGGTCCCTTGCATCCCAGTCTCACTGTGGCAAGATCAACTCTGCTAGCTGCTGTACCTTATTTTATGTGATGTAGTGTTTTTAAAACTTACCCTTCAAAAAGAACGAAAATAGAAACCATTGGGGAATATTTCCTGACATCCTCAAATACATATGCTGAATTAGCTAATAATATCTAGGTCAATGACTAAATTATTTTAAATTGAGTTTTAATGTTTCCATCTCTAATAAGCTATCAAAGGGAGACTTCTGATAAAAATCCACATCATAGGCCGGGCATGGTGGCACACGCCTTTAATCCCAGCACTCAGGAGGCAGAGGCAGGCAAATCTCTGTGAGTTCAAGGCCAGCCTGGTCTCCATAGCGAATCTAGGCCAGCTAGGGCTACAGGGAGACCCTGTCTCGGAAAGACCAAAATTAAAAAAAAAAAATCCACATCACAAAAATCAGCAAAACAGTAACCCAAGTCTCCAAGAATGCCTGCTGGTAGGTTCACAGGGGTGCCATAAAGAATCTCATGTGAGTGGAGAACTGAGGATGCAGTTGTGGGAAGAGGCTCTATTCCCCAGCCTCCACCTCTAAACAGAAATATTTGTCAGAGAAAGCCCCTACTCCAAACCCTGAGCTTAGTGTATACCCAGACAGACCATAAACTCCTGGTCCAGTCCCAGGTTCTTAATCCCCCAATCCCTAGGGTGCCGATAGCTGTTCCTTTATTTACTGGTCTTTTCCCTTCCGGCCTGTCCTAGAACCTAAGGGATGATGTCAGACAGAGAAGAGCAAAATGAGAGGGGTAGGGAAGAACAAAGTAGAGAAGAGGCATAAAAAGAAAAAAAGAAAAAAGAAAAAAAAAAAAAAGGAAAATGACTCATCTGCAAATCCCTTTCCAGCCCCAACACTGCCATGTAAAGTTCCTAATGACTTATAGTTTATTATGTCCCAAGTCAAAGTTGAGGTCTTTCCTTTTTCTTCATCACTGATAAGGCTGAGCCCTTGCCTTATATGACTTTTTTCTTCTTTTTCTTTCCTTAGACACAGTCCTGCTGTGTAGCCCAGGCTGGCCTGGACTTGTTACATAGCCCAAGCTGGCCTTATACTCATGATCTTCCTGCCTCTGCTTCCCAAGTGCTAGAATGACCTGCCACCACACTCAGCAAGAGCTGTTGGTGCTCTTTTTGTAGCTTTTTTCTTTGGTTTTTGGAAATCAGGAACCTATAGTTGAGGCTTCCCTTAAACTCACTATGTAGCTGAGGCCAGCCTTCAACTCCTAATCCTTCTGCCTCCACTTCCCAAGTGCTGAGGTTACAGGGGTACATCACCATACCTGACTCCAAATTGGTTTTCTAGACGTACTCTACCACTGAGTCACATCCCCAATCCTTGAAGTTAGTTTACTTAAGGGAAAAAAAAAGCCATAATACAAGTTGAAAAAGAAATACACACTCTTAAATCAGTATATGGCTGTTCCACTGGTGCAAGATCATTATGAAAAGTCAAGAGTTAAAAACAACCAGCAAGAGATAGGGATTCATGTAGCTCAGTGGTCGAGCCCTTGCCTTGTATGACTAGTCCTTGGGTTCAATCCTCAGTACTACACCTACACACACCTACACACACACATACACACACACACACACACACACACACACAAAATAGAAAAAAATTAGCAAGATTTTTACATGTGCTAAATATAGTTCAAATATCCTTAATTTGATTTACCCTACTAATACATAACTTACATTTACTGGCTGCTGTGCTAAGTGCCTCTACATGTACCAGGCATCTCACACACTTTTTATGGATAGGAATTGTTATACAAATTATCTCCCAATGACTCTGTGAAATAAGTATTATGTCTTCAAGGTCTGTTGTGGTAAAAGGTCTACTGAAGAGGAACCCACACCCTCAGTCCACCAAGACACAATGCCCATTTTGACCTTCACGGCACCTCACCAAAAATACCAGTTTGGGGGTTTTTGTTTGTTTGTTTATGTGTGTGAGTATATTCCTGCATGTATGTGAGTGCACCTGTGTCGTGCAATGCTGTGGAGGTCAGAAGAGGGCTTCAGATTCTCTTGGAACTGGACAGTTTGTAGCCACCATGTGGGTGCTGGGAATCAAACCTGGGTCTTCTGCAAGAGCAGTCAGTGCTCTTAACCGCAGAGCCATCTCTCCAGCCCCCTCAAAATACCAGTTTTAAGACAAAACTATTACTATTACTAGGTGGACTTTTCTTTTTTTCCTCTTTGAACATCTTCAAATACTCTCAGCTTTAGGAACCTTCTACCAGTATCAAAAAGGAATACCTTCTGTCAACGAGGCCTGTCCAAAGACAAAATTCCAGGTGTCTCGAGGGTAAAGATCGATCATTGTTATCCCCACAATGCAGAAGGCATCTTTGGGTTTCTTCTTCTTTAGGAATGCCAGAATGTGCCCTATTTAAAAATGTAATACACATTAATATGCAGGTCCTTTTCGCTAAATTCCAACTTTAAGGTGGTTCAACTTACCTGCATGAATTTGCAGATTCTGTGTGTGTTCATTCACTCTAAAGGAGCACCTAGTTGCAGAGACTGAAACTGGTTCTAGGAATTTTACTGTCAAGCCATAGAAAAATGCTTCACAATAGCCCTTGAGCCATTTGATATATCCTTCATTGATAAGTTTGGTATTTCCTAGAGAGCCTATAATATGGGAGGGAAGAATTAAAACAGACTTCGAGATGACTGAAACAACAGTCTTCACCCTATTCTAAAAACTAGAAATCTGAAGTTAGAAATACAAGCAACTTTAAAATTCCAAGACATCTTTATCAATCATTGGCAGCAATACGAGTCAAAAGAAAAAAAATTTTCGCTGTTAAGTCAGCTTGGCTACAAAACTTTTATCATTTCAATGAGTACTGAGTGTCAATAATTATCATATGTGGGGCCAATAGGATGGTTCAGCAGGTAAAGGTGCTTACTGCACAAGCCTGATGACCTGAGTTCAATCCTGGAACTCATGTAAAGGTAGAAGAGAAACAACTTCACAAAGTTGTTCTCTAACCTCCACACGCATGGCACATGGAAGCCCCTCTTCCCATACTGTGTATACACACACACACACACACACACACATGCGCACGCACAAATAATAATAATAGTTCTTAAATTATCACATATGGTAGAACACCTGGCCTGTACAGAGCCCTGTGTTCAATTCCCAGCAATTAAAAAAGTTATAAAGGGGTTAGAGAGATGGTTCAGTGGTTAAGAGCACTGGCTGGTCTTGCAGAAGATCCAGGTTCGAATCCCAGTACCCACATGACAACTAATAAATATCTGTAACTCCAGTTCCAGGGGATCCACCACCCTCTTGTGACCTCCTCAGACACTGCATGACACAGGTACACTTACATACATGCAGGCACAACACTCATACACATAAAATAAAAATAAATAAAAAGTTATAAAAACAAGCTACTCACTTGAATTAGATCAACAGCCCAAACCATCTCTGAGAAGAGCACCACAGCAAAGCCAAACCCAAACCTCCATATTCTTAATACATACCAATGGACTGTATATAGATATTTTGTTTTCCTGGACAGGGGGCCTTTCTATAGTGATCACTGAAGAACTGTTCAAAGTCTTGGGGAGACTCAGGATGGGAGATAATCCAATCTGACTGTGAATGTACGGTAATGGGTGCAAAGAGGTCATTAACTGGCTGGAAGGCTTCATTCAGTAAACGTTGTTCCCCAGCACCTAATTTCTCATACTGTGACACAAGCACTGGGTTCTTTGAGATGAGAGCTGTTTTTAATGTCTCTTCAGAGTGCTGAAGTATCTCAATCTGGAAAAAAAAAAAAAAAACCAATCCACAAGAAGTCTGATATAAAATTAATCTATCCATCCCAGGGACTCTACCTGTCCTCCAAATGCATATCCAATTCTTCCCTAGTTCCCTAGAATGGAGTAACCTATTGCTAATGTCAAGTGTCACGTTTAAGAGGGGGTTCTCCACTTCCAATCAGTTTATTGGGGAGAGTATCTAAGGTATTAGAAATCCATTCTTGCATCTCATATAGAACCTGCTCCCACTACAAAAGCTAGAAATAAGATGGGCCTGATGGGGGATTCCTGCAATCCCAGCATTCAAAAGGCAGAGGCAGGGGGACTGTTGCAAGTACAAGACCAACCTGATCTACAGAACAAATTCCAGGTCAGCCTGGGCTACATGGGAGACCTGTCTCAAAAAGGGAGGAAGTGATGTGCTGGAGAGACAGCTCAGTGGATAAGAACACTTGCTGCTCTTACAGAGGACCCAAGTTCAGTTCCCAGCACCCACATCAGATGCCTCATGAAACTGCCTATAACTCCAGCTCCAAGGGATCTGACACCCTCTCTGGCCCCTGTGGGCACTGCATGCACATGGTGCACATAAACACAGGCAGGCACACATACCCACACATAAATAATAAACAAAAAAATCTTTAAAGCTGGTGATAAACTGGGCATGGTGATACACATCTATCATCACAGCACTCTGCAAGTTCAAGGCCAGCCTGAACTACACAGCAACATTTGGTCGCAAAAACAGTAACAAAAACAAACAAGAAACCAGTGATGACCTTAAAAACAGAACCTGACAACCAATGTCCTTTTGTCATTTGGTAATGATCACAATGTGATGAGTTGACTCACTAAGGCCACATGAATAATTCTCACCCTGACATGACTCAAGGATATTTAATAGCAAAATGAGAAAGTACCCTGTTCTAAAATTTGACTGCAAGCTGACAAGATGTCTCAGCCACTTAAGTGTCTCATGTCAGTCATGAAGCGCTGGGGAGACATGAGACAACTGTTGAGAAGACAGACTCACAGAGACAGGTCTCTTCCCAGTCATACTGTGTTCCTGTGTGGCACTTTCATCCTTCCACTGAATGGGTCAGACAGATGTTCTTCCTAGAGGCTTTTGGGGTTAGAAAGGAAAAAGATGAACATCTCTACATTCTACTGCATTTTTCTAATTATCTAAGAGCTTTAATTAATTTTGAAATTTAATGGCTGTTGTCACTGAAACAGAATTCTGGGGTTGAAGGTGGAGGCAGAGATTCCAGATCAAAGGCCTATACAGACTAAGTTCTAATCGAATGTAGACTCATCCTCACTACTACTACGCACTGGGGCTGAAATTTTAGTTTTATAAGATGAAGTATAAAACAACGTGCTCCCCTGTAGTCTACCTACCTTCATAAAGGAGGGCTGCTTCCATTCAAGTTTTTATTAGGACAGATGTCTGGAAAAGTGTGGTGGAGGGTGCCTTCATCCTAATATAAAAAAGGCATGAAGGTCAGAAGCCTCCACAGCCTGGTCCATTGTGGGTGGCAATGTCGAAGACGTGGGCAGAGAGGCTTCATAGAGTTACAATCCTGGGCTCCCGGCCTAAGATGCTTGGGTTCTACAACCGGAACATCCCACGCAAACAGTCTCGTCACAGCAACTTACACTTTGGGATCGGCCGGTGTAGGCGCGACCCAGTCCCAGTTTGGGGAGTTGTTGAGGGCCTCCCCCGACTTTCGGTTTGCCTCTCCTTCCCAGGGGACCTCTCTGAAAGACAGGCCTCCCTCCCAGGAGACACCCCGCCCCCGCGGTCCCCTCAGCTTCCGCCACGGTCATCCCTCCCACATCCGCCTCCCTCCCCAGCAACCAGGGCCTTCCTCCTCCTCGCCAACCTGACTGTCCCAAGTAGGAGGCCCCGGCCCAGCTGTGAAGGTGACAGAGCACCACCCTCACCGAGACAGGCCTCAACGCGGCCCTCGGTCTCCCTCCGCCGTACCCGCGCGCATGCGCCCCGCGCCCCGTCTCGCCTGCCCCACTGGCACCGCCCACGGGCTCTGCAGCTTCCACGCCCTCTCGCCTCGCCCCGCCCCCTTCGGCCCTGGCCCTCCCCTAAAGACCCCGCCCCTCTCTAAGGCCCCGCCCCGTTCCACGTCACGCCCCTCCCTGGCTCTGGGCCTTCTGAGCGAACGGTAGCCTGAGGGCTGAGGTCGTTTCCCGCAGGCCCTCGCGGGGGCGTCGGTGCCCGCTCCTCCCGGGCGGTGCCAGGTCACCGGCAGCTGCGACCGGCCGTCTAGCGCCCAAGGCCGCAGTTCCTTTGGGGTTTGCCCCGAGGGCCGCGAGCTGAGGAGCGCCCCAGGCATGAGTAATTTAACCACCGGGTCCAAAATAAGTCAGCCGTGGCCGCGGCTTGACGCATCGCCGGGCACGCGCCCCAAGCCGCCGCCCGCTGGACTTTCCCTTCTCGGTCCGCTGAAGCGGCAGAGCCGGAAGAAGGCCGCCGCCCCAGGGCACTTCCATCCTGGGGACCACGAGGCTCATGGAAGGCGAGGCATAGAGCTGGGGCCGCCCCAGGGCACTTCCATCCTGGGGACCACGAGGCTCATGGAAGGCGAGAGCATAGAGCTGGGACCCCCCACCCCCACCCCCAGGACCCTTCAGCTCTGGGAAGCCAAGCCTGAAGTTATTAAAAAAGAAAGCTATGGCCGGGCCTGGTGGTGCATATCTGTAATCCTAGTGCTTGGGAGGTGGAGACAGGAGCATCCCTTTCATGGTCATCCTCTGCAGCATAGCGAGTTCAAGGCCAGCTTGGGCTACAAGAGCCGCTGTTTCAAGAAGCAGGATCCCCTGATCTCGCGCCCCCCAGCACGCAGCTGTCCAGCCCCTCATGCGTCCCAGTGCCCTTCAGACACCATGGATGGCCAGATCAGAGGATGCCACAACTTTGTCAGCATCCTCTCATCCTTTGACTTGACGACCTCAGCCCACACAGCCCTACCCTTCTTCGCTCCCAACCCCCAAATTCTGCATGCTCGTTGCTTTGTGCATACTGCTTTAATCGTCCTTATTACGATGATTAATTGCCTGGTTCATACGTGTTGTCCTTACTCAGCCAAACTGCCCTTACCAAATTGACAAAACTGTTTGTTCGGGAAGTTTTCGTTTGTGTTTCCGTTTCTTGGGACCGGTCTCTTGCAGTTTCCAGCTAGCCTTGAACTCACTGTGCAGCAGAGGATGACGGTGAGCTTGATTTGATCTTCCTGTGTCCAGCTCCCAAGCACTAGGATTACAAGTATGCACCACCAGGCCTGCCATAGCTTTATTTTTAAATAATTCCAGGTCAAGTATGGTGGTACACACCTGTTATTCTAACTCTTGGTAAGCCAAGGCAGGAGGATTGCCACAAATTGGAGGCCAGTCTGACCTAAATAATAAGTACCAGGCTAGCCTGGGATAGTAAGGCCTTGTCTTTAAAAAGAAAATTCAACTTCATAGAAAAGTAGCAAAAATAGTATGTATATTTCATATTTTTTTTATATTTTATTCATTTTTATTTTATGTGTATGAGTGTATTGCCTGCATGTGAGTGCACCCGTGTCATGCAATGCTGCAGAGGTCAGAAGAGGGCTTCCGATTCTCCTGGAACTGGATGGAGTTAAGGACAACTCGCAGCCGCTATGTGGGTGCTGGGAATTGAATTGGGGTCCTCTACAAGAGCAGTCAGTGCTCTTAACCACTGAGGCATCTCTCCAGTCCCAATAGTATGTATATTTTTTAAATTCTTACATAGTCATAATCTAGAATTCCCAACTATGAACATTTTACCTTATTTGCATCTCTCCATCCCTCCAAAATTTTAAAAATTTATTTTTTCACAATTATATATATGTATATATAAAGTGATTTGATCATATTTCCCCCACTATCCTCTTTTCTAAATTTTTCTTTCTTTTTATTATTTTATGTGTATGAATGTTTACCTGAATGTATGTAAGTGCATCCATGTGATTGCAGTGCTGTAGAGGCCAGGAGAGGGTGTCAGATCCCCCTGGAACTGGAGTTACAGAAGGTTGTTAGCCACCATGTGGGAATTAAACCTGGGTCCTCTGCAAGAGTACCCAGTGCTCTTAACCACTGAGCCATCTCCCCCCCACCCCAATTATCCTCTCATCCCCTTCCCAACAACTTTTTCCCCCTTCTAAACCATTTTCAGATCAGCAGTAGGCAGGATGTCCCTTTCTAAATACTTCAGAGTGTATTTCTGAAGAACAAGCAAATTTTCATGAGCAGCCATGGGACAATGACAATGTGAATTCCTGCTAATATCTCCAGTGCCAGTCTAACACCACAGAGTTCATGCTGGCTTTCTCTTTTTCCACATGTGCGATTCCCAGGGTAACGAGAAGCTTGCCTCCCGCCTCCCACTGTTTATATTTTGTTTCTCTGTCTATCTGTTCTTTGGTGGAGTATTTACTGGAAATGATTTCAAGTAACTAATCCATACCACTGCAGACTAACAACCCTGCCAATTAGCATTCAGGAATTATTCACCATCTTTACAGCCATATATATCAAACTATGCTGTTCAAGTTCCTAGGGCCAATTCCTTTCCCAACCTATCACTAACCTTCAGTGTAGTATTATTAATCTGAAATACAATTACAGTCATTTGTTTTTGTTGCATTTCACTTTAAAGATTTTTTCCTTTTTTTTTTAAAAAAACTTTATTATTTTTATTTTATGTGTATGTGTGTATTGCCTGCATGTAGGTAAGTGCACCCGTGTTGTTCAATGCCTGAGGAGGACAGAAGAGGCTGTCAGATCCCCTGGAACTGGAATAACAGATGGTGTAAGCTGCCATGTGGATGTTGGGATTCGAATCCGGGTCTTCTGCAAGAACAGCCAGTGTTCTTAACTGCTGAGTCATCTCTTCAGCCCCACTTGTTTGTATTTCTTTTTTCCTTTTCCTTTTTTTAGGCAGAGTCTCACTCTGTAGCCCAAGCTGGTACCACATTTGGCTTGGAACCCACTATGTACCTTATGCTGGCCCCAGGCTCATTGTGATCCTCCTGCCTCAGCCTCTTGGATGGTAGGATCACAGGCATGTGTCACCATGTCTGTCTTTAAGTTTGTTGATCTTTTTTTTTTTTTTAATGTATGACATATCAACATAGCTATTTTTTGGGGGGTCTTTTTGAAGCAGGGTCTGCCTGTGGCCCCAGCTGCCCTGTAACTTACTATGTAGACCAGGCTGGCCTTGAACTCACAGAGATATGCCTGCCTCTGCCTCCCAAGTGCTAGGACTACAAGCGTACGCCACCACGCCCAGCAACATAGCTTTTTTTTTTTTTTTTTTTTGGTCTTTTTGAGACAGGGTCTCCTTGTAGCCCCAGCTGACCTGGAACTCGCTATGTAGACCAGGCTGGCCTCAAACTCACAGAGATCTGCCTGCCTCTGCCTCCCAAATGCTGGGATTAAAGGCATGCGCCACCATGCCCGGCCAACATAGCTATTTTTAAAAAGTTGCATTTGATGATAAATTTCCAGTGATAGTCCTGGTATAAGTGTGTATAAACTGATATAAAACATGTTTGGGGAACAACTTGATACTTCATAAAAGTAAACCCACTGACCCAATAGGGGATCATATTATTTATTTATAATTATGAAAAATGAAAACAAAAATCCCCAGCTATTAGAAATTGAGAAAATCATAAATTATCCATCATAAAGCATCCCCCATATCTACTCATATATTGTACATCAAGCACCACTTAATTTTGCAAAGACAGTAGTTACCTGGAGAAATGTTAGGACACAAAAATGGTGACACAGCCAGAGTGAGGGCGCACGCCTTTAATCCCAGCACTTGAGAGACAGAGGTGGGCAGATCTCTGTGAGTTCCAGACAAGCCTGGTCTACATTGCAAGTTCAGTCAGACCAGCCATTGCTACATAGTGAGACCCTGTCTCAAAAAAAAATGTATATAATCTAAACATTTAAAAACTACGGTTTGTAGTTCAGTGCCTGTAGTTCAGTGGTAGAGCATTTGCCTAGTATGTGCAAGGCCCTAGGTTTGATCCAAGCACCACGAAAAAGAAAACAAAAGAATGTATAGATATTTCAAGTATGTGCTTTTAAAAGCTAAAAAGTACTCAAATGCTTGTCCTAACTGATCGCTGTTTTCCCTGGAATTTATCCCTATGCTGGATGCTTCAGTTGTCCCCTTGACACACCTGGGAAGAGGGACCCTCACTTGGGGAATTTCCTCCATTGGCGTGGCATCTGGGCATGTCCACTGTGTGTGGTGACACCGCTGGGCAGGTGGTCCTGGGTGGTATAAGTAAACAGGCTGACCACAGGCCATGAGGGCAAGCCAGTAAGCAGTGCTCCTCCAGGGTCTCTGCTTCAGCTCCTCCCTCCTAGTTCCTGCTTGAGTTCCTGCCCTGGCTTCCCTCAATGAACTGTACTATAAACTGAAATAAACCATTTCCTCCCCAAGTTGGTTTTGGTCAGAGTGTTTTATCCACAGCAGTTGAAAGCTAACCAGAACAATCCCCATAGTTCTAAATAGTGTGCACAGTAAGATTTCTTTTCTTTTTATCTTGTTTTTTTTGTTGTTGTTGTCGTTTTGTTTGCTTGCTTGTTGTTTTGAGGCAGGGTCTCCCTGTAGCCCAAGCAGGCCTGGAACTCACTAATTTACGACATAGAACAGGCTGGCCTCAATTTCATCTCACAGAGGTCCCTCTGCCTCTGCCTCTTGAGTGCTGAGATTAAAGGGGTACGCCACCACACCCAGCCTTATAGTACGATTTCCTGACTGATATCTTAGGTAGCATATGTCGCCATGACATGTATGGGTTAGATCTCATAATGCTTCCCAACTCCCATCCTCTCAGTATGGTTAAAACATAAATTTTGGTTGAATCTATAGTCACTATGTTATGAATATGCTGACATTGATCACTGCATCAGATATCTTTCTCAGTCACTCTCCAGCTTAATTTTGAGACAAGGTCTCACTGGGCTCACAAACTGGCTAGACTGACTGGCCAGTGTGCTCCATTCCCTAGTTTTTAAAGATTTTTCTCTCTGATGCTTTTTAAAAATGCTGTTTCAGCTGGGCGTGGTGGCATATGCCTTTAATCCCAGCACTTGGGAGGCAGAGACAGGCGGATCTCAGTGAGTTCAAGGCAAGCCTGGTCTACATAGTGAGTTCCAGGACAACTGGGCCTGCAGGGTCCAGAAGAGGCTGTCAGATCCTCTGGAGCTGGAATTACAGATAGTTGTAAGCTGCCAGAGTGGGTGCTGGCAACCTAACTCAGATCCTCTTCAAGAGCAGTGTGCATGCTTAACCACTGAGCAATCTCTTCAGTCCCCTTATTTTAAAGTGTATGTATGTGGGTATGTGCACATGTGTGCCCAAGGCCAGAGACAACAGATCCCCCCTGGAGCTGGAATTGCAGGTGGTTGTGAGTCACCCAACATGGGTCCTGGGAACCAAACTCAGGTTCTCAGCAAGAACAGTCCATGCTTTTAACCTCTGAGCCATCTCTCCAGCCCTCTCTGATTGTTTTTATTTTTTAATATATGCTTATAATGTATTTAGATCAAATCCACTCCCCATGGGGTCCCTCTCCTCCAATTCCTTAACTATTCCCTCCCAACTTTGTGTGCTCTTTTTTTTCATACCCACTGAGTCCATTTAGTGCTACTTGTATGTACATGGGTGTGGGGCCATCTACTGGGGCATGGTAGCCTCTCAGGGCCCACATCCCTAAAGAAAACTGGTTCTCTCTCTCTTTTGTGGTACCATCTACTGGAGCATGGGTCTGTATCCCTGAAGAAACCTCCCCCCCCCCCCCCCAGCAGCCATCAATTGCCAAAAGCTCCTCAGATAAGGGTAGGCCTTCATGACCCCCTCCCCCATTCATACCTTGTACAGGTTGTACAGGTTGAATAGCAGAATAATAGTGCCAGGTTCTCCTCTAGGGCCTACGACCTAGCCAGCCACAGGTTTTTGGCCCAGTTAACTCTTTCTCTCTCTCTCTCTGTCTCTCTCTGTCTCTCTCTGTCTGTCTCTCTCTGTCTCTCTCTCTCTCTCTCTCAATGCTTCATCATGTGACACACACTTGTCAATATATTCCACATAGCCCAAGCACACTGGTTGTATTTTTTCTCTGGGAAAGCCCCTGCCTCCCCCCACCCCTCCCCCGAGTCCAGTCTAGACCTCTGCAGGCCTGCTGCACAGCTGTCCCCAGGGATTACAGCCTCGCTCCTGTGCTCTGATGGGTTCCCTCTTATAAAATTTAAAAATTCTGTTTCTTCCCTTTCTTGGTTTATTCCTTTGTAGCCTATCCCTTGGAACCTTCCAAAATAAAGGTACAAAGGGAAAAATATTGTAAGCCCTTATGTATGGGAACGTGTTTTTATTCCACCCTCAGACTTCACTCTGCATTTACCTGGGTTGCTGTAGAATTCTAGGTTGAAAATCATTTCTCTTCAGAATTGTCAAGAATTTGCTTCAGTTTCTTCTGCCTTTCAGTTGCCAAGATGCTAATGCCATTCTGACTTCTGGTCTTTTGTTCATTAACTGCCTTTAACTGACTTTAGGGCTTTAGGGCTCCTCTTTATCCTAGAGTTCTGATGCTTTGTAAGGACTGACACTTGTCTGAGCCTATTTTGTGTCCATTCATTTTGTTACTCATTTATTCAGATCTTTTGATCTCAAGACTTTTATCCTTCCATTATGAGAATTTTTCTTCTAGCACTCCTTTGATCATTTCCTTCAGTCCATTTTTGGTTGGACTTTCAGGATGCATCCTTTAATTTTTTTTTCATATTTCTAGCTACCTTTCCCCCTATATTATGGTTTTTATTGACTATTTTATGTCTTTTTTTGAAATTTTACTCTAAAAAATTATATTTTAATACCCACAACAGCCTTTCTAATTTTGTTTTACATTATGAATGCTTGTGTCATCCCCCAAATTAATAAACTGATGTCTTATTTTATTGCTCTAGTATATGTATGGTGTGTATGTGTGACTATAGATATGCACATACCATGGCACAGATGTGGTGATCAGATAGCTTTTGAGAATGATCCTCTCCCTCCACCATGGGTTCTGGAAACTGAATTTAGGTTGTCAGGCTTGCAGGCTGAATGCCAGTGCCTTCACCTGCTGAGCCATCTGGCCAGCCTTTAAAAAAAATGGTTTTATTTTACTTATTACCAAACTCATATATTGAAACTTAATCCTTGACATGATTGTATTAGAAGATGAGGCTTTTGGGGAGGTAAGGTGGCACGTGCCTTTAATCCTAGCACTCGGAAGACAGAGGCAGCAGGATCTCTGAATCCGAGGCCAGCCTGGTCTACCTAGTGAGCTCCAGGTCAGCCAGGGCTACACAGTGAGACCCTGTCTCAAAAAGAAGAGGAAGAAGGGGAGGGGGAAGGGGAGGGGAAGGAAGGAAGAGGAGGAAGAGGCTGCTTTGGGAGGCTGTGATGGCTAATCTTGATTATCTGGATTGTTGACTTGATGAAATTTAGAATCACCATGAAACAAACCTCTGGGCACATCTGTGAGGGAGTTTCTAGATTAGGTTAACTGACATTGGAAGACCCACCCTAAACATAGGCAGCACCATCCCATGGGCTGGCAGCCTGGACTGCATAAAAAGCAGAAAGATTTCTGGTTCCTGACTGTGGACATGATGAGACCAGCTGCCTCTGGCTCCTGCTGCGGTGCCTTCCCTGACATGTTGTGGCTGCATCCCCTACCTGTAAACCAGAATAAATCCTTCCTCCTTTAGGATGCCTCTTTCAGGCATTTGGTCATTACAAGAAATACAGTCAGTGACTAGATCAAGGCAGTGGAGCCCTCATGAGTCAGATCAGTGCCACTGGAAGATAGACCCCAGACAGCTAGGCATGACCTCTGAGCCAGAAAGTGGGGCCTGATAGACTCTACATATCAAGCACCAGCATGCTAATCTTGGACTTAGCCTCCAGAACTGTGAGAAATAAACCTGCTGTTCATAAGCCACCAGTCCACGATATTTTGTTACAGCAGCCTGAACACACTAAGACACACCCTCATTTCTCAGATTAAATGTCTCATCTCTCTTTAGATATTAAGCATGCTGTCTTTGAAATTCTGTTCTGCTGTTTATGTCTTTTCTTTCATGTTATAACTTCTCATAAGCATTAGGAGATGCTTATCTCTCAGTTACGATTTGGAGGCACAGAAAGCTGGTGGAGGACTCCATGTGAACGACTGCAGCCTGTGCCCTGGTTCTTGGAGGCAAGCTGGCAAAGGGCCAGAGTATTCCCTGCGAGGAGGCCCCCAGTGTGTGAATCTGGGCGTCTCTTCTCTGTGGCCAGCCTGTGTTTCCCAGGGAAGGGTCATTTCCTAACCAACTCTTTGTGGTCTAGAAACAGCATGCAGTTTTTTTGGTGTTTTTTTAGGCAGGGTCTCCCTGTAGCCCCAGCTGGTTTATAACTTGCTATATAGACCAGGCTGGCCTTGAACTCACAGTGATTTGCCTGCCTCTGCCTCCCAAGTGCTGGGATTAAAGGAGTACCCCATCATGCCTGGCATTTTTTTTTTAACACTTTGTTTTTGTGTGTCTGTGTGTGAGTTTGCACACATGCACACATTCAAGAGTGTATGCCACAACACATATGTGGAGGTCAGAGGACAACTTAACAGGAGTTAGTTCTCTCCTTCCACATGTGAGTTCTGAGGCCCAAACTCAGGCCATCAGGCTTGGCAGCAAATACTCTTATCCACTGAGCCATCTCACCAGCCCCCTCTTTTTTTGTTTTGTTTTGGTTTGTTTTTTGGTTTTTTTTTTTTTTTTGACTCAGGTCTTACTCTGTAAGCCAAGCTGACCTGGAACTCACTATGTTGATCAGGCTGACCTCAAACTGAAGACAATCCTCTTGATTCTGCCTTCTGAGTATTAGAATTTACAGGTCTTAGTCACCACATCCGAATATTATTTTTAAGTATTTTAAAAAATATTATTATTGTGTGGGGATAGGTGTGCATGTCATGGCACATGTGGGAGGTCAGAAGACAGCTTCCGGGAGTTGGCGCTCTCCTTCTATGGTGGGTACCAGGAATCAAACTCAGGTCTTCAGGCTTGCACAGCAAGCACTTTTATCTGCTGAGCCATCTCACTGGCTAGCACATCTTTAATTCCCTACTTAAAAAAAAATTACGTGTACTTGTGTGCCTGTGTGTGGGTATGTGCACCTGAGTTCCGATGCCTGTGGAGACCAGAAGTGGGTGTTGGATCCCCTGAAGCTGGACATATAGGTGGTTGTGAGCCACCCAGTGTGGGCTCTGGGAACAGATCTGGGATCCTCTGCAGAAGCAGTACTCACTGTTACTCAGTACTCACTGAGCATCTCTCTAGCTTTCCATCACCCTCTGCCACACAGCTCTCAAGTCTCACAACCAATCCATTTTATGTTTTTCTTTTTCTTTTTTACTATTCTTTGAGACAAGGTCTTACTCTGCAGCTCAGGCTGGCCTGGAACTCATTAGGTAGTCCAAGCTAGCCTCAAACTCACAGCAGACCTCCTGCCGTGGCCTCCCTTGTGCTGAGGTTATAGGAGTCAATCACCACACCCAGCTAACTAACCCATCTTAACAGGCTAGGAGGGTTAAGAGGCTCTCAGCCATTTGCTCCCTTAGGTGAATTCATGCCAGCTGTGATTTGCTTTTCCTCCATCCCTTAGCTGATAGCAGCCACCCAGAGGAAATGAAAGTTTGACTGGTCAGGAAGCAGAAACAGGTGGCTGACTAGGGTCACCGTCTCCCTGGGAAGGACAGCAGCTTTAGAGGATAGGATAAGGGAGGAAGCAACAATTCAGGAAATAGGAGCCTGATGCCAACAGTGAAGTGGGAAGATGGAAAAGAATTCTTTGATGGAAAAGAATAGTAATCTGTACTTCAGTTATGCTCAGAGTGAAGTCCACATTTAAAGGAACAGGAGTTGACCTGACTTCTTCCTTCACTGCAGAGAACCTGTTTTTTTACAACCCAGAACTCAGCACCCATTGGGGACAAATAGTATTGCACAGAGGAACCCCTGAACCCAGAAAACACATTTGTTGTTTCTTTTCCAAACAGCTAGCTTACAAATAATGTTTTGTACCCTGTCCTGCTTGCAAACTGAGGTCTGTCTGATTCTCCTATAAAGGGCCAGCTCTGGGAGTGCCCAGCAATAGGCCATTAGCAAAAATGAAAAGCAAGAAATCTTTCAGTCCATTAAGTTAAAAGAGGATTTTTCTGGCCTTTATTATTTATGATTTGTGACTTCAGTTACTGTTTCCCAGAACAAATGTTATGGGTCTATTTCAAGTTCTATTTACTGGAGCAAAATTGATGCTTATCAGCCATCAAGCTACAAATTGCTAAGCAGCCAGGGAGACCTTTGGGGCTGTGGTTTCTTCTGCAATTCTTTGATGTCTTATGACAGGTTATTTTCTGTGCCTCTGACAGTTTTTCAAAACCTATCATAATCTCATGTGTGCGTGTGCATACACATATACATGTGTATCTACAATCTCCATATGAATTAGACATTGTTTATACATATAAAATATATATGCATACAGTATATATGGTGGCACATGTCTTTAATTTCAGCATTTAGGAGGCAGAGGCAGGTGGATCTCTGAGATGGAGGTCAGCCTGGTCTACATAGTGGGTTCCAGGTCAGCCAGAGTGACATAGAGAGACCTGTCTGAAAAAACAAAGTCACTTTCTAGGCTGAGGCTGAAAGAGCTTGGTCAGCCTGTGCTACATAGTGAATCCAAGGCCGGCCTAGGCTACATAGCAAGACCGTGCCCCCCTCCCGACAAAAAAACAAAAAACAAACAAAAGAAAAGAAAGTTAGTGAGCAGGTGGGTGGGTGTGGAGGAAGCAAGCCTCAGGCAGGGGCGTCTGTGACCAGCAGAGGATGCCCGTGATCCCCCAACTTCCCCAGTCACCGCTTTAGGGTGACAGCGTGATGTCTGTGCTGTGTAGCACTTTCTGAATTTTTCAGTTTTTCTTTGGGGTTCCCCTTTTTCAGTCTCTAAGGCCGGGTGTGCGGTGAGGGTGGGGGTGGGCGGAGGGGACTGAATGACACACACAAATGAAAGAGGAAGCGTCTTAGCGCCAAGCAAGTAAAACAGCCACCCACTCAGTCTGTGACCTCTATGGAAATACTGCGCGGGTCCTCCGTGTCCTTTTGGACTCTGTGGGGGCTGGTACGCCCTGCCGCCCAGCGGCAGGCAGCTTCCTTTTGGTCAGCGCGGGGTCAAGCAAAGCAGGAGAACTTGCTAGGCAGGAGAAGGCGGGGCTTCTGCATTGACAAAGGTGGGCGGGCTAACCTTGGCACCCTTCAAGGCTTATCTCACACAAGCTGGAAAGCACTTGGCCCCTCCAAGGAGGACTTGCTGGGGGCTCCCTCACCCTCACATGCTGTGCCAGCAGACGAGACTGCCCTAGCACCACCATTCACACCTTGTCTCAAGTTCACTCTTAAGCTTCAAGGCAGTCGGGAAGGCGTGTCACCAGAGGTGACATTAGCATGGTTTAAAAACATTTCTTATGCAATGTAGAAAATTCAGCTTTACACATAAAGGAAAGCAGTTAATCAAGGGCACAGAAGAAGAGGTTAAAGAAGAAGCAAACTCACTCCTGGTCCTTTTTCCCAGAAATAACCCCTGTGAACGTTGGCTGAACTTTCAGGCCTTCTTCTGGCAAGTTTTTTTTTTTTTTTCAACAAAATTGGGACAATATGGGACTTCCCTAACTGTACATTCTGATCCTTCAGTCAACTTCTTATTCTAGACAGAATAATACTTTGTGTATAAGGATGTCCATCACAGCCTTGTTTATAATTCTGAAAACCAGGAAGTGGTCACCACTAACATTCTAAACAAATTCAATAAAGTTATAATGTCACAAGATATCCTGTAGTCATCAGGAAGATCCGTTTCATACTGTAGAACACAGAAGGCTGTCCCCAAGACCCTAATCAAATTTTTGTTTTGTTTTGTTTGGAGACATCTTGCTATATAGCCCGGACTGGTATTGAACTTAAGATCCTTCTGCCTCAGCCTCCTGGAATGGGGGATTACAGGCATGTGCTACCATGCCTGGCTTGAAATTGCGTTTAAAGTTTCAAAACAGTATATAAATTTGATGTTATTTATACAACTTGAGTATATGTGTGTATAAAGAATGATGTTTGCCAAAGCATCTGTCTAAAAGGTGGACTTTTGGTGCTATTTAATTTATTTACATTTTTTGCATTATTTCATATCTCTTGTGCAATTTGCATTTATAGTTTTATATTTTTTTGAACTATTCACCTCTTATTTCAGCAAGTGGGAGACAGAGGCAGGCAGATCTGTGTGAGATGGAGGCCAGTCTGGTCTACATAGTGAGTTCCAGGCCGGCTGGGGCTACAGGGAGACCCTGTCTTAAAAAGACTAACTAACTAACTAACTAACTAATTAACTAACTAACTAACTAATACATAAAACAAAAAACTATTCATTCTGAAAAACTATGTAAATCTATGCCTTTTCGTATGAACAGTATCTAGTATATAATGAGTAAATCTCTGGAGCTGAAAAGATGGTTCAACAGTAAAGAGCGCTTCTTGCTCTTCTAGAGGACCCAAGGTGGGTTCCCAGTATCCTTATAAGATATCTCAAGAAGCCTGTAATGCTAATTCCAGTGGACCCAAAGCCTTCTTCTTGTCCCTGTAGATACCCAGTGCACATATCACTACACAGACACACAGACATATAATTTAAAAATAAAATCTGGCTGGGGAGATGTCTCAGTGATTAAGAACACTTGCTCTCGCAAAGAACCCTGGTTCCGTTCCCAGCACTCACGTTGTAGCTCACAACCATCTATAACTCCAGTTCCAGATCTGATACTCTCTTCTGGCCTCTGCAGGTACTAGGCATGCATGTGGTCTACATACATACGTGAAGGCAAAATAAAACATTCCTACACATAAAAATAAAATAAATCTTAAAAAAATATACAGGTTATGACACCATTTTTATTTTATTTTTTCCACATAAATGTCCACAATTTAGGACTGGGAATGTGATTTAGTTGTAGAGTGCTGGTATTTGGTATGTGGAATCTGCCAGGCCCAACTTCTGGTCATGGGGCATGCCTAGCTGTATGGGGTCTCTCTTATAGTGGCACTGATCCCATTCATGAGGACTCCACTGCCATGACCTAACCACTTACTTGCTGGATTTGATCCTTAGCACTGCAAATTAAATACATAAACAAATGTACATATTTTGATAAAAATTTGCAAATGTAAAATACATAAATTTACAAATTTGCTGCATAAACTTTACACATAAATTTTATGTGTGTCCTAATGTGGTTTCTTTTGCTGTAATAAACACCAGTTTAAGGAGGAAAGGATTTATTTCACTTTACAGTTTACAGTTGATCATCAGAGGAAGCCAAGTCAGGAACTCACGGCAGCAACCTGGAGGCAGGAACTGAAGCAGAGACCATGGAGGAGGGCTGGTTACCGGCTCCCTTCCTCTGGCCTGCTTGGTTGTCTTTCTTATCCAGCTCAGGCCTACTTGCTCAGAGAAGGCATCGCCAACAATGGCTGGGCCCTCTTATCTCAATTATTATTTAAGAAAGTACCTCATGGACAGGCCCACAGGCCATTCTGATGGAGGAAAATCCTCAGTTGAGGTTCCTTCTTCCCATAGGACTCTAGTTTATGTCAAATTGACAAAAACTAACCAGCACCATATGTGTACGTGTACGGTTTAAAAACTGTTTATCTGCTTTATTTGAAACAATAATGTTATTTCCATTCTGACGAGAAAACAGTAGTATTTGGGGTTGGAGCTTGGAAGACTACAGACTGGTACAGGGCAGCCTCAGATGAGGGAAGAGCAGGTACCCAATGCACAAAGTCACAACAAAGCCTGGGTCCTTTGTTGGCACAATTTGCCCTACCATCTGAAACCACACATTCCATTGGTAACTTCTGTGACTGTTCTTTGGATTTTCTGGGTCACTGTTGTCCTCAGGCTCCCAGCCAGTCAACCAGGCACCTGCAGGGGCCCTGAGGGAGTGAGATACAGGCTCAGTGTGGTTTTGTTGGGTTGGGGCTCCAAAGGGACTAAACCAACCTGCTTCACAGTATTCCTGAAACTCAGGCCTCAGCATCTCAGTGGACAGAACATGGAATGTGAGCAGTGGACTTGGGCTCAAGTTGAGGCCCTTCTGTTTCCTCAGTGGCTCATCATAAACAAGCTATTTTATCTCCTGGCCACTCGGTGACTTTATTTCCAAATAAGGACAATAAAAACCCCTGCCCCAGAGGGTTATAGAGAGAAATCAGTAAGATTTTGGCCAGCACCTCACACCTGTGTAAATCAGTAAGACCTGGGAACAGTACCTCACACCCATGTAAATCAATCAGAAGGACCAACTCTGAACGGCAGAACAGCATGACACAACTCCAGAGGCAAAACCCCAAAGCTCTGATGTTCAACAGGTTCTTTTTTTGGCTAAGAAACCAGCACTGGCGACAGGCGCTTGTGATATATCCTCGTGGCTGGACACATGGGTCACCAGTTCTAATTATAGAAAGGATGTCTAACAAAATGGCCTGTTGACTGAGTCAGTAGGGTGGTTTAACCCTCCAGGCCTGGGATGCCCCTGGGAATGAGCTGAGACACATGTATTTGAATGAAACAAATGCACTCACGGAGTTTTCACTTACAACACAGACCCTGGCTTCTCAAACAGGCAGTAAAAATAACCTCCCTTGGCTTCCCTGCATCTCTTTCCCTCACATCTGCTCCTATTTAGATCTCTTCATTTTATACTTTACACACATACCTCTGTTGATTCTGGGTCTGGCCTGCAACACAGGGAAAATATTTTCAATGGTAATTCAGATAACTTCCACCCTCTCCCAAATGCAAACTCACGAACATTCTGTTTCACGTGGGCAGCCATGGCTATAAAGTAGTTTTGGGTCCGATTAGGTTTTTTATTCATGGCTCTGGGTGGGAGGGAGGTAATGGCATCACTTTCATCCTAAGGGAAATACTGCTTCCTCCCTGATATTTAGATTTCTTATCTGGAGTCTTCTTGAACTCGTTTTCTGAACTGTCAAGGTGTGTGTTAATATTTCGAGTTGCTTCTATGGTCAAGGTGAAGTCTCCACTGTGCCCCTTCCTGGCTATGTGGACCAGGGCAAATCTATTTCTTTATCTCTGAAATGGAAGGCTGTTAAAGGGATTGCATCTGATCAAGGAAGCATTCAGTAAGTGTTGTGTAGCCTTACTGTGCACTTATACCCTAAAGAAGTGGGTTATGCCACTTGCTGTAACAGAGATGCAGGAAAACAAAGTATATCTGTGGACATTAAACTAACTTAGTGACGTTGGATGTCACCAAGAGTGACCCACCACAGAAAGAATGGCCTAACCTCATCTTAATTACCAAAGCTCACAGAAAAAAAAAGTGTTAGACTACAATGCCATCTGATGGATTGTCTCACACAGGCGCGCACACACATACACACACACACACACACACACACACACACACACACACACACACAGGGCTGAATGCAACATATATTTGTAGATCATTACTTTCCCTCACAGGAGACATGGGAAGTCAAATTGCAACAAGCATTCTGGGTCCATGTGGGGTTAGTTGATGACGCTCACGGCCCCAGCACGCAAGCTCAGTACTTTCTCTTTCCCTTTCTTCCCTGTGTAACAACACAGCAGGAAGCTGGCCTCTAGCAGAGGAAGAGGGCCTTCCTCAGAACGCAGCCCTGCTGGTACCTGACCTGGGACTCCCAGTCTTTACAGTGAGTCATGATGCTTGCTGTGTATACCACCAGTCAATGGAAGTCTATGGTAGCAACTGGATGGGAGCAAGACTCTGGTCCGAGCCGGAGAAATGGCTCAGCAGTCAAGAGCGTTTGCTGCTCTTCCAGAGGACCTGAGTTCAGTTCCCAGCACCTATGTGGGACAGCTCACAACCACCTATAACTACAGCTCCAGGGGAATCCCATTTCTGGCTTCCATGAGCACCCACTTACATGTGGCATACACTCACACAGATACAGATACTGACACAGACACAAATTTTTTAAAATGTCTTTATTGATTATTTCATATATTTTGATCATACTCAGATCTCCTACTCCCTCTCCACCCCCATCTTAATAACCCCTCCTCTCAGACTTTTGTCTTTTTTTTTTTTTCAAAGGCCTATCAAATCTAATCTGTGCTTCCAAAATGCTCGTGGGTGTGGGTCTGTCCCTTGGAGTCTGGTCAATATACAAGGAGACACACCAGTAAAGAAAACTGTCTCTCCCTCTCCCAGCAGCTGTCAGTTGCCAAGAGATCCTCAGCTCGGGCTGGGGCTCTTGTCCTCCCTCCATGCTGGGCCCTGTCTGGCTTGTGTTTCCACAGGTCTTGTGCATGCTGTCACAAGCACTGTGGGTTCCTATGTGCAACTACCCTGTGGTACCCTGTGCGTTTCCTTGTACTCACCCACCACCTCTGGCTCTCATAATCTTTCTAATCCCTCTTCTGCAATGATCTCTGAGCCTTGAGAGGAGAGTGCATGATATAGACATACACATAAATTTTCAAAAAAGATTCTGGTCTGAGCTTACTCAGCCCCGGAAGCTGGCATTCCCAGATCTGTTTGTCTGTTTGACTCCCCCATATCTGTTGTTGACCAGCCTCTGATTGGCAGGCACATTTTTAAGATATGTTACAAGAGAAAATTAGAATTGCTTCTGTAAATACACTTTTCTTATACTCCAGTCTGCTTAAAACTATAGAGAATGACAGAAGCAACTGCATCAGCTCTTCAGTTATACTTTAAGAAAGCCTGGTAGGGAGCTGAAGGTGTGGCTTGGTAGAGTGTTTGCCTAGCAAGCATGAAGCCCTGGGTTCGATCCCCAGAACCGCATAAAGCTGGGCACAGCAGTGCACATCTGAAACCACAGTGCTCGGGAGGTAGAGGCAGGAGAATCAAAAGTCATCCTCTGCTACACAGCTAGCTCAAGGCCAGCCTGGGCTACATAGACCTTGTTTGAAAAAAAAAAAGTTAATGGATTCTGCATTGGGATTTTGAGGAGCCTGATTTACCCTATAACTGTCTGCCAATCATGTTGAAGAGGCAGTGTGGAGAGGAAGAGGTTCTGAGATTCCTTGTGGAAAAACAAGGAATTCAGCCAGATGGGGACCCTTACTCAACAGATTCAGTCACTCCAGAATCCTGAGCCGAACCAGTCATACCCTACAGCAATGTGGTGCCGTGCATGCACATGCACATACTGGAGGTTCCAAACCTCTCATGTGAGTTTGTTTGCCCCCCCCCCCCCTTTTAGAGACAGGGTCTCCCGGCAGCCCCAGCTGGCTTGGAATGTGCTTTGTAGACCAGGCTGGCCTCAGCCCTCCTCCCAAGTGCTGGGATTAAAGGTATGTGCCACCATGCCCATCTTGGGTTTTGTTTTGTTTTTGTTTTTTGTCTTTTTGAGACAGGGTCTCCCTGTAGCCACAGTTGGCCTGGAACTCACTATGCGGGCCAAGCTGACCTTGAACTTGTGATGCTTGCGTGATGATTACAGGTGTGTACTACCAGGCCCAGCATCACATTTGGGTTGTTTCTAAGCCACTTACTTGCAGGATGGTAACAGGTAATGAAACCTACTCACAGGAAAAGCAAAATGCCCATAAAAAATGTCAGGAATCAGTGCTGCCTGGCCAGTCAGGTTTCTCAAGGTCAAGAGAAAGGGCACGCCCTGTTTAAACATTGGTGGAACACCTGCTCTTGGGAACTGAGAGCAGGAACTCCCCTGTGAGGACCTAGTGTTCAAAATGCTGGGATGGGAGTTGGTGACAGGCACCGGCAGGGTCTTTCAGCTCTTGCTCGGTACAGCCCTTGGCAAGGGACAGCTCCTATGTTCAGTCACAGCGGGGCTTCCCCTATCATGGAGAGCTGGTTTTATTTACTTATTTACATTTTCTTTGTATATTTATGTATTTATTTTATGTGTGGGGGCTGGTGTGTGTGTCCATGTGGAGGTCAGAGGATAACCTTCTGGGTCAGGCCTCTTCTTCCATGTGAGTTCCAGGGATTGATCAGGCCCTCAGGCTTGGTGGGAGGTGCCTTCACTTGCTGAGTCACCTCACCAGCCCAAGAGAATTGATTTTAAAAGCTGTATTGAAAGTTTTTAAAACTTTATTTTATTGCTGTGTGTGGTGGTGCACGCCTTTAATCCCAGCACTTGGGAGGCAGAGGCAGGCAGATCTCTGTGAGTTCAAGGCCAGCTGGGGCTAGTGGGAGACCCTGTCTCAAAAAGACCAAAAAAAAAAAAAAAAACCACAAAAAACCACAAAACTATTTTACTTACTCTTATTATGGGGAGGGGTAAGGGGAGCGTGTGTCACAGTGTTCTTATGGAGGTCAGAGAAAAACTTTGTGGTCAATCTGTTCTCTCTTTTCACCTTTACATGGGTTCCAGGGATCAAACTTGGGCCATGAGGCCTGTGGGACAACACTTTTAGCTGCTGAGCCATCTTGCTGATCCACAGAGCTGTGTTTAAGAGGGTGGGAGGTAGAGTGGAAGGCGGGACAAGAGGGAGGGTGGAGGTGGTCTTCCTACACACCCCAGGAAGTAACAGGCAGCTGTCTGGGCTTCCTTCCATCTTCCCCGCAGTCAACCTTGGGCAGAGTGCAGGACTTGTCACCTGCCGTAGAGCACTGAGGGCCACAAAGGGGGCCCACAAGGATGCAGAGCCTGGCCAGGAGACAAGGCAGGTCTCACAGGTAGGGTCAGACACTGTGCTGTGTAGACTGCACAGGTTTCAAGGGGACAGGAAGGGCAGAGTGTTCCACACCCTGAGGACAGTATCCTGAAGATGCAGAAATCCAGCTGCGATGGACACGGAGGGCTTGAGTTGAGGCAGGTGACAAACATGAGCGCCAGGCCAGGGCAGAATGATGCTCAATAAAAGTTTACTCTCTGGGTGGCCTTGCCTTGTGGTCATGAGGAGATACTGAAGCTGTTTCTCCAGGGTTTGCAGTGGGTGCAGGGTTGAAGGAGAGGATCTCAGGGCAGGGCTGGGAAGGGGGCAGCAGAGATGGAGCTAAGGATGCAGGCAGCAGCATCCTCAGTCAGCTGCATGGGTGGCTGTGGTAGGAGTGGGTTACAGGGGCTTTGCCTGTCTTGCCATTAAGCTGCTGAGCAGCCAGAGCATGTAGCTGCCTCTCGCTAGGGCTTTGCTCTATCCCTGGGACGTGAGGAAGGGAAATGAGAAGTTTCCCTTCTGCTCAGAGACTGTCAGGCTGAGATCTGGTGACTCATGTGAAGGGTGGCGGGTGGAGTCAGGGAAAGGAAGGAGCCTGCAAGGTCAAAGATAGCCCTGAGAAGGGTGATGGAGAAAATGATGTGGCTGTCCCACAAAAATAGGAAGTACAGATCGCTGAGCTATGAGGGGGAAGATGATGGGTTTGATGTTAGGGAACTTTGGAGACACGAAGATAGGTCTCCATAGCAGATGGGCAACGGGCAGTAGTGGCACAAAACATAGTCAATGGGGCATTCGCTCCATAGCTAGATGTGAGGGGCAAGGAAAGACCCGTTACCATAGATGCCCATGCCCTAATCCCTAGGACCTATAGATATTATCATATATAAAAAGAAGAGGGGGTCTTCTGCAGATGTGGTAAGGTAAAGGCTTGAGACGGGCAAGATAATCCTGGCTGGTTGACGCAGGTATCCTGTGAGAGGGAGCCCAGGGAGACGGGATGCATAGTAAAGATAATACAAAGATGGTGACAAGGCATTTAAGGAAAACTCAAAATTCAGGCACCACAGGCCTACTGTAATCCTAGTACTGAGGAATCAAAGGCGAAAGGATCCAAAGCTTAAGGCCAGCCTGGTGAATTTCAGACCAGCATGAGAAATATTGAAAAATTCTCTCTCTCTCTCTCTCTCTCTCTCTCTCTCTCTCTCTCTCTCTCTCCCTCCCTCCCTCCCCCCCACCCTCTCTCAATAATCAATGTCTGGGAGCCCTGGCATCCCCCTTTCTCTGCTTCCCGGTCTGCTGAGATGTAACCAATCAGCTTCATGTTCCTGTGGCCAGAATCACCAGCTGCCCTAGTCACCAGGCCTCTCCCTACCATGATGAACTGCACGCCCTTAAGTGGTGAGCCAAAGCAAACCTTTCCTCCCTAAAGTTGCCTCTTGTTAGGTATTTGGTCATGGTGATGAGAAAAATAATTAACACTGAAATTGGCACCAAGAAGTGTGTGGCCACTGCTGTGATAAACTTGACCATATATTTTCTAGGCCTTTGGAACTGGCTTATGGAAGGGATGTGGAAGTTGTGCTGGATAGCTTTAGTCGTCAACTTGACACACCTGGGTGGAGGGAGCCTCAAGTGGTAAATTGCCTCCATTGGACTGGTCCATGGCCATATCTGTGTGGCATCTTCTTGATTGTTGAGTGATGTGGGAGGACCCAGCCCACTGTGGGTGGTGCCACCCAAGGGCAGGTGGGCCTATGTTGTATAAGAAAGCAAGTTGAGCAGGGGCCAGAGGAGCAAGCCACTAAGCAGCGTTCCTCCATGGCCTGTGCTCCAGCTCCTGCCTCCAGGTTCCTACCCTGAGTTCCTACCTTGAGCTCCCTAAGTGATGAACTGCAACCCAGAAGACGCAAGATGAAATAAACCTTTTCCTCCCCAAGTTGGTATTGGTCAGAGTGTTTTGTCACAGCAATTGAAAACAAACTAGAACAGAAGTTTAGAGCTAAGAGTAGAGAGTCCTAGAATACCACAAACAGCCTAGTGGACCATTCTGTTGGGAGTTGGAAGACCAGAATATTGGTCAGCAGCCATGAATCTATGTTCTGTGCCCTTGTGCGTGCATATTCTGGTCATTTCATAGAAATAAAATCATTTTGTGATTGGCTTTGTTAACTTAGCATGTTTTCAAGTTTCATCCCTGTTACAGCATCTCTGACTTCATTTCCTTCCATTACTGAATAGAATCCACTACGTGGATATACCATGCTTTATTTATCCATTCAGTGGTTGAACATTTAAGTTACTAGCACTTTTTGACTATTATAGATCATGCTGTTGCAAACATTCATGCAGTTTTTTATGGAAGCTAGGCATATGCCTTTAATCTGAGCGCTTGGGAGATAAGAGGTAGGTGGATCTCTGTGAGTTTGAGGCCAGCCTGGTCTACATAGAAAGTTCTAGGCCAGACAATGCTAAATGGTGAGACCCTGCCTCAAAAACCCAACCAACCAAACAATTTTCATTTTGGGGGGTCTACATTTAGGATTAGAATGACCCAAGCCAAATAAATGGTAACTGAAATATTTTAAATATCTACCAAACTGTTTTTCGAAGGGGTATACCATTTCCCAACCTCACCAGAAGTATGTTAGATTCTAATTTCTCTACATCCTTGCCAATGCTTACTGCCCAAGCTTTTTATTCTAGTCATCCTAGTAGGGAGGAAGTGGTTTCTAATTTGAATTTGCATAGCCCTGATGGCTAATGAGGCTGACCATCTTTCTATGTGCTTACTGAAAGCTCAAATTCTTTTTGTTTTTGTGTGTGTGTGTGTGTGTGTGTGTGTGTCAGCACAAGTGTGCCATGGCGCATGTGTGTAGGTCAAAAGACAACTTTCAGGAGTTGGTTCTCTATTTCTACCATGTGGGTCCCCAGAGATTGAACTCAGGTCATCAGGCTTAACAGTGAGGACCTTTATCTGCTAAGCTATCTCACCAACCGCCCCCCTTTTTTTTTAAAAAAAAAAGAAAGGGTCTTGGTATAAACTTCAAGCTGGATTTGAATCACTATGTGGCCCAGGTTGGCCTTGAATTTGTTGCAATCCTCCTGCCTTAGTGTTCTGAATGCTGAGAATATGGGCATGAGTCACCATGACCCACTGAAAGCCCAAATTCTTGTTGAGACATTACTACACAAATCTTGGTTATTTGAGGACCATGATAAAGCAAGTATCAACTTTCAGGGAATAAAAGCCTGCATTCTGGTAGCCAAATGTCCATCCTGGCGCCCAGCTCCCTCATGGTCTTGAGCTGGCTTTTGTAAACAATCATGAGAGCATCCTTGGACACAAGCCCTATACTGCTGCTGGACGTCCGGTGACATCCAATGACCCTAATAGGAAGACTGTTTTCTTGGCTCAAAGCATATCGCTCCTCTGACATTTGAGCCTGGGGAACTGATTTACCTTTTAAGGTTTATCCTTCTCAGGCACTTTAGGGTTGTGAAAACAGAGATGAACTCTAATCAAGATGACTGGCTAGTGTTAGCTTTGGGCTTGACTGTGGCAGAACACGAAACGAAAGAATCATTTGTGGTAGGATGAAAATGTTCCCATGAAGAATCTCAGGAACAGGCTGGGAGTGGTGGTATATGCCTTCAATCCCAGCATTCAGGAGGCAGAGGCAAGCAGATCTCTGTGAGTTTGAACCCAGCCTGGTTTACACAGCAAGTTCCAGGCTAGCCAGGGCTACACAGTGAAACTCTGTCTCAAAATAAAACGAAACAAGAATCTTGGGGTGGTGAGATGGCTCAGTGGGCAGAGGTGCCTACTGCCAAGCCTGGCAATCTGAGTTCAATCCCCGGGATCCACATGGTGGAAGGAAAGAACCGATTCCCACAAGTTGTCCTCTGAGCTCCATATGCACATGTGAATGCACACATACAGACCCATGCACACACATAAAATAAAAGTGTAAAAAAAAATTTTTAATAAAGAATCTCAGTTGGCAACTGGGGTGTGGTGGCACATGCCTGTAATCCCAGCACTTGGGAGGTGAGATGGGAGAATCAGGAGTTCAGAGTCATCCTTGGCAATTCAATGAGTTCAAGGCCAACCTGGGCTACATGAAACCGTGTCTCAAAAAAGCAAAAGCAAATAAAGAATCTTCATCGGTGAAGCAGGGTAGGGAGGCTAACAGCTGTAATCCTGACACTCAGGATGCTGAGACAGGGAGATCATGAGTTTGAGCCTAGCGTAGGCTAGATGGTGAGTTCAAGGCCAGCTTGTACATACTTAGACTCTATCTCAGAAAAAAAAATAAGAATCTCAGTTTGTCAACTGGCAATTAGACTTTTTTTTTTTTTTCCCGTGTGTGTGTGTGTGTGTGTGTGTGTGTGTGTGTGTGTGTTTCCATGTGAGCCTGTGGAGGTCAGGCTGGCATCAGGTGTCTTCCTCAATTTCATTTCACCTTCTGTATCTGGGTCTCTCACTTGAACCCAGCACTCAATGATTCAGCTAGTCTAGCCAGCTTGCTCCAGGGATCCCATCTCTGCCTCCTGAGCTAGGATTATGGGCAGGCCACCATGACCACTCAGTATGTGTGTCTCTGGTCTTCACAATTGCACAGTAAGCACTTTACCCACTGAGCAATCTCCCCAGCCCCAATAGAACTTCTAAACGCATACAATACAAGCTGAGGCCTGCGAGTTGCCTGTATGTTAGGGCCTCAGCTCTGCTCTGCCTGGAACCTAAAGCCAACACATTATATTTCGTCAGAACAAGCCAGCCTGTGAAAGATGAGAACTAAGGTCTCAAGCACCAGCCCCACAAGGCCGACCTCAACCTCTGGCTCCCAGCCAAGCCCTCAGCTGACCAGAGATCTTGGGTCACAGAGAGCTCAGCTGGTCCAGTCTGAAGAACCACGAAACCTACCCTTGGACTGAGAGAAATAAAAAGGCGTTTGAAGTCACCACATTCAGTCTGACATGGGACAGTCACTTCCTCCTGAATTCTCAGCGTCACAGTCTGTAAAATGCAGGATCTGAATCGAATCATCATTTTTAAAACGTCAGATATCAAAAAGGTTTTAAAACTAAGAAACTAAGAAAGAGATAAATACTGAAAAATATCCATGATAATTATCTGATACAATGTCTGGGATTTGCTTCAAGATAATCTAGAGTAAAGTAGGAGGAGGTGCAAACAGGGAGGGAACAGCTATTGTGTTTTCCGTTGTTTTGCTTTTATGACACAGCATCTTGCTATGTAGCTCTGGCTGGGCTGGAACTCACTATGTAGCCCAGGCTTTCCTTATTCCTGGCAATCCTCCTGCCTCAGCCTCCCAAGTGCTGAGATTGCAGGCATGTGCCACCATGCCCAGCTTTCATTGTGAGTTATTGTTGAAGCTGAGCAGTATGCACAGGCCTAGTAGACTGTTCTGTGCATGCTTGAAATTTTCATTTCAAAAAGATTTGTGTGTTTGTGAGTGCACGCGTGTGTACCCCGGTGGAGGTCCTCCCATTTGGTATACTACAAAGAAAAGAGCTCTTGAAAAACATAGTTGTGCGGCATTCAGCTTTCTCCAGCAGTACTGGATTTCAAGCCCCCAACCCCCACCACATGAGTTTCCGAGAAAACTATAGCATACACTTT
This sequence comes from Nannospalax galili, assembly GCF_000622305.1. Classification (NCBI taxonomy): domain Eukaryota; kingdom Metazoa; phylum Chordata; class Mammalia; order Rodentia; family Spalacidae; genus Nannospalax; species Nannospalax galili. The sequence goes on along the minus strand of NW_008346898.1, from coordinate 2,992,569 downwards.
AGAATACTGCCTAAGGTAATTCAGTGTTTGGAGGATTTCCCTCATTTCCCAGGTCAACAGTACAAGCCTTTGGTTTCACCTGTAAACAAACCTTGGATTTCTTGCATTCCCAGACTTATAAAAGGTCTCTTTTCTCTCCCAACAACCCACACTGCGGGAAATCAAACAGGTCCCTAGTCCATCTTATGCCAGCATGGCCCTGTCAGTGAACCCCAACTGTGCCCAAACCCTTTTCTAGACAGAGTTTGGGAGTTAGCTATTTCTATTTGTTCCAACTGTAGCATAAGAAATGTTTTAGTTTATGTGTGATGAGGTGCCTGTGGAGGCCAAGGTGGCTGTCAGCTGTCTTTTTCCATCACTCTCCACCTTATTTTTCAGGACAGAGTTTCACTGAACCTGGAACTTGCTGTTTTGACTAGGCTGGCTGGCCAGTGACCTTCCTGGACCTGCCCGTCTCCTCCCCTGAAACAACTGGGTTACAGAAGTGCACCACTGCATACAGTGGGGCCTGGGGATCTGACACAGGTCAGTGTACTTGTGCTGCAAGCACTTTACCCATGGAGCCATCTCTCAGCCCAAGCTTTATTTTTTCAGTTTTTTGTTTTTAGGGGAATTCCAATGTTCAAATTAGTTTCAATTTCCAAACATTTTATATCTCTTACAGAAAGTCTTTAAGGACTTGTCTTCAAAAATCATACATTTTCCCATATTTACATACAAAGTCCAAATTTGTATTTTGTTTTATTTTTATACTTTATTTTATTGCAAGAGCCACAGTTAAATTTCATGTGAAAAGTGAGGGCTGGAGAGATGGCTCAGCCATTGTGAGCACTGGTTGCTCTTGCAGAGGACCTGGATTCAATTCCCAGCACCCACATGGTGGTTAACAACCATCTGTAACTCCAGTTCCAGGGGATCCAACACCCTCCTCTGGCCTCCACAGGCATTTCCTGACATGGATACACTTACATACATGGAGGCAAAACACTCATACGCATAAAATTTAAAACTTAAAATTTTTTTCATGTGAAAGGTGAGGCCCTAGAAAGGACTTTTATTTGCCAGAGGCTTGAGTCAACTGGCCTAGGAGCTACACATTCCCAGTATACATTTATCACACTGGCCTGGCAATTCCAGTTGTGAGGGAAACCCATGTTCTGTTTGGGAGAGAAAAGTACCTGCAGAACTCTCAGTAAACGTCAGATGAGAAAAGACGCAGGGCTGGGAAGACAGCTCCATGGGCAAAGCGACTGCAATGCAAGCCTGTGGACTAGGGTACAGATCCCCAGAACCCATGGCAGCCGTTAGTCATTTCAGCATTCAGCCGTGGATCAGGAGCAAGCTGGCTAGCTTCATCAGCTGTGTCCAGCCTAGAGAACCCACTCAACGAGTGAGGTGCAGACCATTAAGGAAGACAACCTGGCATCAACACTGGGCCTGTGCACAGACTTGCACATATACACATGCAAATAAAAGCTTCAGCGTGTGGCTCACACTTGTAATCCCAACATTCAGGAGGCTGAAGCAGGAGTTCAAGACCAGCTTGGGCTACATAGCGAGACTGTCTCTCAAGAAAAGTTACTTGATAGCTAATTTAGCTCAAGTTATAAAAGGGTGAGTGATGACTATAAAGTGTACTTGGTATGATTTAATGAAAATGGTATTTGTGTGTGTTGAATGTGGTTTGTGTATGTACTTGTTAGCATGGGCGTGTACAGGTGTGCATGCCAGTTTGTGTATGTGTGTGCACACAGAGGTCAGAGGTCAGGTGTCCTTCCTCGCTCACTCCACCTTTGAGATAAGGTCTCTCACTAAACTTGATGCTCATTCATTAAGCCAGGCTAGCTGGCTAATGAGCTCCTGGGATCCACCTGTCTCCAGTCCTGGGGTTACAGATGCCCATTGCCATGCCCGGGATCCACACCTGCGTTCTCATGCTTTACTGACCAAGCCATCTCCCTAGGCAGAGAATGGTCATTTCTGTCTACTATGGCTTCTGGGTTGGCAATCTATTTTCGTAGTTTGTTAGGAATATACAACAACAAAGATACTTCTAGCCACAACACCTGAAATCCCAGCATTCAAGAGGCAGATGCAGTTTGAGGCCAGCCAAGGCTACACAGTGAGACCCTGTCTCAAAAAACCACCCCCAAACAAAACAAAACTTCTGAGCTTCTAAAAATCATAATGCTGTCTAATCATGAGGAAAAAAAAAATCAAATTCCAAGAGAATACAAAACCCCCGACCAGTATTCCTCAGAACCGTTACTTGTGGTGTTACCAAAACAAGAAAGGCTGAGGAACAAGTCAAGTCTGCAGCAACCAAGAGCTACTGAAGGAGACGTGACAAGTGAATGTAATGTGGGATCGTGCAACTCCAGAACAGCAGAAATGGGGGGGGGGCTGTAAAGAAGAGTATGAGTGTTAGTTAATAACCATGCCATCAGTATCCACTCCTTTTAAGACAGGGTTGAGTGGCTCTGAACTCTATGTAGTTAGGTTAGCCTCGAACTTCAGTCAGTCGTTTCAGCCCTCCAAGACCTGGGACTATAGTTGTGAGCTGCAAGTTCAGCTCATCTGTTCATTAGTATGACAAATGTACCAAACTAATGCCAGATGTGAACCGGGGAAACTGTTATGGTTTTGGGATGGAGTGCTAGGAATCCTATCTTAATTTTTCCCCCCGTGTTCTAAAATAAGGTTTACTGGAAGGGCTGAAGTGGTGATGTGCTGGTTAGTTTTGAAAATACTGGTTCAAATCCAACAGGCCTAAGAGCAGTCCTGTGCCAGTTGGATGAGCCTAGCCCAGAGGCCTTCCCAGGGGTCCAGCAGAGAAGAGAGCTTCCCCTGTCCTCTTTCGGTTTCAAAACATGATACTGGCCTGAGAACTCCTGTGGAAGGCTACATCTCTATCTTTTGTTAAGAAAGTTTAGATGATGCAAAGTTGGAGAGCTGCTGAAATTATTTCTGTGTGTGTATGTGTGTGTGTCCCCGTGTGTAACTTCTGCTTTCAAACTTTAAACACATGATCTGTTTCACTCTACATTAAAATAACATCATAGTGTCAAATCATTTAGAAATGTTTATTAAATGTCAGTAATTTTTACAAAGCAAATATTAATAGCAAAAGACAAATTTTGCAAAATATGTACAAAAGTAAAAAGCCTTAATAGCAACTTATTTTATAAAATCAAACCATTCATTCCACTTTTAGACCTCCTGTAGAAATAATTTACTGCTACTCTCGAACTAAAGCACTGACAAAAATAAAAAAAAAAATTTACAACAATATCAGATAATGTGCTTAGTTCCTGGAAGGTTATAAAAAGATGTTAAAAAAAAATCCTAAGCCACAAATACTTTTATACAGAGTAATACAAATCGTGTTTTGTTGGGTACACCATCTGTGAGGTTGTTGCATACATCTGATAAGGCCTACTGTGCCAAGTGAGCTCTCACTCAGGAGAGTAAAGTCATCTAGAACATTTTGCGAATCTGCTTTCAAGTACTTAAAAACACATTAACTCCTTCCTCCCTTCATCAAACAGGCATCACTTTGGCAATGTATTTGTAAATACTAATCAGAATTACATACCAAGTAAGCAGTTATCTCCATCAAGGCCAGTCACTGAAAATTTATGCTTTATGGGTCCCAGCAGGCTTCAATCCATTTGTAAATTCCCAACACTATTAACAAAGCATGGCCTACAAAAATCACTTTACCACCACAAAATAATGTCATGTCATAACTTTATGCTTTCAAAACACCAACAAAAAAACCCAATCTTCTAGTGGGTGTGGTAGCATACACTTGTAATCTCTGCACTCAGAAGGGCTGAGCAGGGGATCTCAGATTCAAAACCAGCCTGGGGCACAAAGGGAAACCGTCTCAGAAACACACAAATAAAAAGCAATGTTCAGTACAAGCTCTGAAACTTGAAACAAGATGGCTCGACCTGAGTGTCACAAGGGGTGAGCATGGAGATGTAAATGCTGATCTGTATTCCTGCATGTGGAAGAATACTAGTGTACAAATGCTGCTCTGATGACTCTAACCCCCTGCCAGGCAAGGCCTGGCATCTACTTGTTGGCAAATGAAAAGCCAATAGTTGGCTTTAAATTTTCAGTCTCCAGCGTAAACTAAGTCCTACCTTCGTACCATGAGAAAACAGGCACCATGTGCTTTACTTGGAACACGGAGCTATGTGCACAGTCCTGCCACCTCTGCCCTCATGTTTTCTAGACTGAAAAGCCAATCTGTATCCTAGTTCTTAAAAAAAGAAAGGAAGAAAGAAAGAAAAAAGGAAGAGAGAGAGGAAAGAGAACACAGCTTTTATTCAAGCAGCACAAAACAAAGGACATGTCACCCATTTCTCCTGGAATTTAACAAGCTGAAATTTCAGTAAGAAATGATACAACCAGTCCTAAGTCAGATTCCTAAATGAAGAGGACACGCAAAACTTTATTCTTCAAAGAAAACTAAAAGAAATAAAAAGGTAGCAGAGTGACTTTCTCTAGATTTATTTGGGAATTTGTTACAAATGTTGGACTAGGGTTTACAGGCATGATGCATGGATTCAAACAGGAAGCTCATGTTAACAACGACACTTAGCTTCTCACACAGATAACTAGCTACAAACTGCAACTGAGACTCTTCTTTCAAATGGCTTGTTTGGGGTTTTGCCTAAATGTATCATTAAATAATGAAAGCACCAATTTGAGGGTTTTTCAAATAGTGATTTGCATTTCAAGATATAACAGCATAACTTGGTAATTTTATTCTTCATATAAATAAGGCATAACCGGTATGTATACTAATGTTGAGGAACACATTTCATCAAATAGAAGATACAACTTTTTGGAAACACAATGAAAGTTAAGACTGAATTACAGGGCACATGATTTTTGTTAAACCAACAGGTCTCATCACTTCTGGTACTAACATGGTCTTGCTTCCTTCTTTAAACCAACCACTGTCATCAAATGAACAAGGATTTCCCTAAACAGTCCTGACTGGATAGATTCACCAGCAGACCCTCCCAGTGTGGTATCTACCAATGCCTCAAAAGGAGAGCAACCCCAGACTCCTCCCGCCAGGCCGCCTTGTCTGCAGCTTCTCCCTGGCTACCCAGCACTCTCCCTAGATAATAAAACTGAAATGGAGACATCAACGTAATACAGTATTTGTCAGAAAGCAATGATTCAGACTATTAAAAATATTTAAGGGGCGTGCCTTGTATTAGATCTTAAGAAAACATATGACAAAGCCCTTTTCCCATTAAAAAAAAATTAAGGTCTAAATTTATGGTGTTCTTTCATTTATAAGGCAACTGTAAAATATTAAAAACTTCAAAGTCAACCAAGACACTTGTGTGATTATTTCTTTAGCTGTGTGAGAAGGCATTCAGATCAGAAACAGAAGACATTGCATTCCAAATGATAACCCAAGATTTGGAAACTCTAACACATCATAGAGCTTCAGCTTCAAGGGATGGGGGAAGTCAGCACAGTGAGTGAGTTAGGAGCACCTTTCAAGTCAACTGACTAAATTTCATTTCCCTCTTCACACTGATATTTCCATTCAAAAGAGGGGCTGGCTTTCATGATGCTGGTGCACGACTCCTTTCAAATGGTTTTAAGAATGCAGCATGACAGTTTCTTGACTGTCTAAGACAATCCTGTGTAAAGTATTTACCGCTTGAAAACATTCTAGATTTTATTTTAAAAAGAATGTTGGTTTTGATATATTATGTGCTTCAGAAGGAAGTTGCAAATGCCCCAAATGATACTGTACCTAGTTGGATTTTTATCATTTCTTGGTAATGGCCGAAACAGAGAAACCCAGCAATTTCTGCTCTGTCAGGCAGTACGTATGGTTCCTATCCAGAGCTTTAGTATAACCTTCTAAGCCCATCTACTTTCTAGAGGTAACTGACTTGCTGTCACAGGAGTTAGTCTTGGCCAACCCTAAAACTAAGTTTCTGTGAAACAAACCAAATGCCACTGTGCACATGTTCAGATGTTCATCAGTACTAGAGTTATGCCAACCCTATGAATTACTGCATTTATTTTTGGCAAAAAGCACTAGATGGAGAATTATTACATGAAGTATACTAACAATGCCTGCACTGTGTTGTTGGACTACATGTCTTAAGCACATGTATCACCAAGGCAAGAAAAGAATGGAATTTACAAACACAGTGACAATAAGATTTCAAATCCAAGACAAGTCAGGTACACCAGGAACAAGCCCCTGGTGCGTACATTGCAAGGCCCAGCTCTCACACCCAATGGCAAGGACCAAAAGCAACTAACTGGGAAAGGCTGTCTGATCAACAAAGTTGATCAATCTTTCAAGGACCAATTTATTACCTGAGAACAGTTAGCTCTACAGTAAAGTGACAGGTATCAGTCTCATTGCAATTTCCAGGAAAGGCAGCGATGCTGTCAGGCTTTGCAAACTTTCACAAGCCAATTTGAACATTGCCAATACCCCACAAAGCAGCATTTTAGTATTTCAAACCAGTTACTTTGCTGGTTCACAATGACAAATTACCAATGACTCAATTACAAAGCTACTTCATGGGGCCTGGTTTAATTTAGAAAGTACTGTGTGCCAGGCATGGTGGTACATGGCTTTAATCCCAGCACTCAAGAGGCAGAAGCAGAGGCAGGTGGATCTCTGAGATCCAGGCCAGCCTGGTCTACACAGAATTCCAGGCCAGCTGGGGCTGTAGGGAGACCCTGTCTCAAAAAGTCAAAAAGCAAAAAGACCAAAGGGGCGGGGGGAGCAAAAGGCAAGGTTAAGTGGTACAGGAGAGGTGGGGCAAAGGCAATCTTCCAAATCTGAACCAAGAGATTACTTATCCTTAGTCATATTAACACATCTAAAGCTGCCTCAATAAAGCTGGCATCTCATAAGCAGTGACTGAACAAACACATGTATACTGCACCTACGGAGACACTAAGAATGAGCAGGGTACTCAAAGAACACCTTCTTGAATAGTTTCACAGGAAAATATTGACTTTGGCAAGCTTTGGATAACAAAAGAACCCCTTAAATGCCACAGTTCAGCTGTGCTGAGACTGGGACAGAGAGCAAAAGAAAGAATATTCAACAGTGATTTCTTCCAATAAGGCACGAAACCAACTGAGACAGAACCAAAAATTCCAACACAGCATTCTGGAACAAGTATATTTCTCTCTGTTACCAAGGTACCTGCCCTTTCTAGTGGGTGTGGCCAGAGTGTTTCAATATGGCACATTAAGTTACTGATACTTAAACAGAAAAAGGGCAAATTGTATTTCACTGGTTACTTTTGAACAACACTATATGAAACGTCTGCTTGTCCTTTGCTCCCTGGTACCATTTGTGAATGCAATAGCATCAGACTGAAATCCTTACTGTAAACTTCAACACTAAGAACATCACCTTCAGAAACTAAAGAAACTGAAAACAAAACCACTGCTGTGTGTAAGCAATTACAAACAGAAAGGCTAACCCCCTCTGTAATCTAAACGCTGTCCTTAGATTAGACCTTCTGTAACAGCCCCTTCAGAACAGGGATCCCTTAAGCCAAGCCGGCCATGCTCTGTAAGGCCCTCTCAGCCCTGCCTCAGAGCTGGATGCTCCTAACCACATCCCTACAGGTACTCAAGGATTCTACCGATACTTGGCACTGCAGGAGGACACGGTGAAAGTAGAACTCAAAGCCTGAAATACACCTAGTGGGAGGCTGGCCAGGAAGTCACAACTAGACTTGACCGGAAGCTGAGGTGAAGCCGGTCAAAGTCTGAATTCCAAAGATATTGGCAATGTACTAGTCAGCAGCTTCCGGCCACAAACCAAAGGCTGCAGAAGGGCTAGAACTTCAAGGACCTGAACACAGAACCGAGATTTTTCTAATTGCTGTTGTAAACTGCTATTTTCAAAAACAAGACAAACGGAAAAGAAAAACACAAGAAGGTACTGAATGCAAGTCTTCTGTACATCACTGGAGCATGAGCTGTTTGAGGTTGTCGTGAAGAATAGTATCTTTCACATCACGGAAAACCAGGCGGATGTTCTCCGTGTTGATTGCAGTGGTGAAGTGGTGGTATAAGGGCTTCTGCTGCTGGTCCCGGCGTTTGTTCCGGAAACATTCCACCAGAAATTTTTGGACGTCTCTTAAGCAGTGTGGATCCCCTTCAAATTCTAGGAAATAGTCTTTGATGCTCACAATTTGCACTTTCTCCTCAAGCAAGTCTGTCTTGTTTAAGAAGAGGATTATAGAGACATTGCTGAAAACCCGGTTATTGACAATTGTTTCAAAAATGTTCAGAGACTCTGTAAGGCGATTGGTCAGTCGATCCTCCATGAGCACCTGGTCAAACTCACTTGAGGAAACAAGGAAAAGTATTGACGTCACACTGTCAAAGCACTCAAACCATCGTTTCCGCTCTGACCTCTGACCACCTACATCAACCATTTTGAAAGGAACATTTTTAATTTCAAAGTCATACTCGTGGATGCCTTTGGTGGGTCTTCTGGCAAGCAGAATATCTTGCTGTGAGGGAATGTAATCCTGAAAGAGAAAAAGGGATCATACTGAGGAATCCAGAGACAGTAACTGGGATTTCTGAAGGACTATTAACTGGCCCAATAAATGGATGTGCAAATTATATGATTTTTTTTTTAAAAAAGACAATCTCATTAGCAGCCCAAGCTGGTCTCAAAACTCCAGATCTCCTGCCTCAGCCTCCCAAGTGCTCGGATTCCAGGTATCTGGCTTCACACCTGGTATAATACTCCCACTTGAACAGCATGCTCAGCTACCAGCCATCATACCTGCCTGTACAGCCCTCTAGTACCTACTTCTAGGTCTGCTGCCCACATGGCTCATACTGTTCCTCACTCTATTAAAAACAAGAGGATCAGGGACTGGAGAGATAGCTCAGTGGTTAAGAGCACTGGCTGCTCTTGCAGAGGACCTGGGTTCGAGTCCCAGCAGCCACATGATGGCTAACAACTGTCTATAACTTCAGTTCCAGGGGATCTGATGCCCTCTTCTGACCTTTGCATAACACAGGTGTACATACATAAAACATGTAGGCAAAACACTCATACACGTTAAGTAATAAAAATTTAAAAAATAAAATCTTAAAAACAAACCCAGGAGGATCAGAAGTGATGCAACAACAAGAGATCCACCTTCCATGTCTGGTGCTATTCAACTCTCCCATTCATCCTAAATGCTCCGTTATTGTCCACACACCCCTCCTTGATGACCTCGAACTAGCCCCAAGCTATCACTACTGCTCTATCCATTCCATGTGGAAAGCACTCTCTCTAGTACTAATTACTAATTACTCACATAGAACTTGGGCCCTGAACTAGGTTTGCTTCAAGGATACAGTTCAAGTAGCCATGTTCAAACTCTAACATTTATTGACTTAAGAACTTATTCTGAGCCAGGTGTGGTGGTGCACTAGGGATCCCAGCACTCAGAAGGCAGAGACAGGCAGATCTCTGTGAGATCAAGGCCAGCTTGGTCTACATAGCTAGTTCCAGGACAGCTGGGGCTATAAGGAGACCTTGTTTCAAACAAACAAACAAACAAACAAACAAACACACACCCACCTCACTCTGAGCATCAACATCTCTGCTTGTGAACAGTAAGTAATCACACCTGGCCTATCTGCATTGGACCAGTGTCACTGCAAAGATCAAGTTAGCTCTTCCTGAACTTTACTGTGCTTAAAACAGAGACTCACTACAGAGCTCTACAGACCAGGCTGGCACTGAGCTTGTGATGATCCCCCTGCCTCTGCCTCCCAAGTGCTTGTATTATAGGTATAATCGCTACATCTAGTTTTTCTGTTTTATTTTTTTCTGGGCGAAGTTTTGCTGTGTTGTCCTGGTGGCCTCCAGCTTGTGATTCTCCTGCCTTAGCCTCTGAAGTGCTAGGATTCCAGGCATGTGCCATAGACTATGTCTGGCTTTCCTGACCTGGTGAGCGGTGAAGCTCTAAGATCTTGAGCAAAATGCAGCTGCAGCTACATCCAAAGGCACGCTTCCTTAACATGGCAACTGGCTCTTCTTTCCCAGTCTAGTACTTTTCCACGATACTGACATAGCTTTGCAGCAACATGTGAATGGGAAGATTAATCCTCATCATCATGGTCACCATGTTTAGAAGTCAAGGCAGGATGGAAGGCTGTCATTCACATGCTGCCTGCGGGGTCCCCCTAACCAAGTGGTGTAAGGTGATTTCTGAAATCTCAGCACAGCACAAGTAGCCATCTCCTCAAAGTGGTGCCTGGAGTTCATTTGCCCTGCCTTTGTCTCCTAACTGCTAGCATTGCAAGTACGTACCATCTGTCCAGACTTACTCCAACAGTGAGAATTTTAAAAATCAGGCATATTTTAGTTACTGCTAATCCACATTCATTCATTAAACAAGCTCAGAGCTTCAATAAAAGCGTTAGCTTTTCCAAGTTTTCTTCTAGCCTTTGTTGACCCACACATCTTTTTTGCTGACTGTCAGCATACACGTAGAATTTTTAGCCTACCTCCAGACTTTTGTATGACATTTGCACTGTGGGCTGTTCCATGTGCTGACACTGCCCTAAGTTGCATTAACATTCCCTGCTGGTGGTCATCTGAGCTGTTTCCAAATTTTTACTACAATTAGCAGAAATACTATAAAATAAAACTCCCCCCCCGACACCATTTTCTTCTTCATTTGAACTATTTCCTGCAATGAAAGTAATCAGTGATGAGATTATGAAGTCAAACTTTTAGATGACTCTGACACTAGCCCACTTCAGAAGGCAGTGCCAGTTAAACAGAGTATGTCTGTGCCGCTTGCTTCAGAAACGCCCACCCAGAGCTTTGGGGGAAGTTTTCTACTGCAATCATTAGGACTAACACTCAATACTTAGGAAGCTGGAATCCACATGAAGCACAGATTTCATGACAATGGGATCAGGTGCTGAGCACATTGATTAAGAGTATAAATCTGAAGCCTGCTGGCCAGACTACCTGTGAGACCTTGTACAAGTCAATTAATCTCTCTGCACCTCAGTTCTCTTACATGCATAGAAGGGATGGAATTTGGAAGGTGGCTCTAAGGATTTAAGGCAGCTAAGTGCTGAAGAATCAAGTCTGGCATAGTCTGTGTTTGCTGTTCTTACTCCCACGATGGTCTCGTTGCCACCACTGCTGTTGCTCAAGAGGGAACTCAAGGAAGCCGGAATGCCCAGGCAGTCTTGTAGTTCAGTGTTTTTAGATGGTCACCAGTCATTTACACTTGAAACTCTATTCATGAGCAGGCACACACACTCAGTAACAAGCTCTGTTTGCTTCCTAACCAAGTCCTCTGACTCCAGCTGGTATACTTTCCTTCCACTTCTTGCTCCATCAAGAACCCTCACTTCTCTAAGTCTCCCCATCTGTCACATGACTCTGTACTGTATCTGTTCTGGATGAAGCCCTGCCATCTCTCTGAATCTTTGTTACATCCTCCCTTTCCTCTCCTCATTTTTTATCCTCTCAAGCATGCACTGTCATCTCTTTACAAATTTCTTGGCCTTAATGGCTCACATCCCTTGGACCCATCTTCTGGTCACTCTAAGACTCTCCAACAAATCTGCTTACACCATGACTCCAGAACTGATTGATGGGGCTCCTCACAGCATGAGACCCAGACTCTGACCGCTTTTGGGCCCTTCTTAATCCTGTTTCCTGTAGTTATCAGGCTGTTCTACATTGTTCAAGCTCCCCACCATGCCTCAAATCTGGAGTCCTACGCAAAGATTCACCCCCAAATCACTGCTTATCTGTCTGCACTGCACCACAGCACAGGTAAAGGCAATGGATACAAACTGAAGCCTCCACCTGCTGGAAATGATTTTTAGAGACTAGAGCAAAAACATCATGTATCCTTCATCAGAGAGATGCATCTCCTAAAACCGGACACACTCAGCGGTCTCCTGTGGAGATGGGCCACTTAACTCAGTATCCAAATCTAGCCCACCCTTTGGGCCAGTTCAAGTTCATGTACTCTTGTGTGCTAGTTCCACCTTTTCCTTAGTTTGTGAACTAATTATCTTCATGATCAGTATCACTGAATCATGTTCTACTTCGCTTAATTAGTTCTGTTGTCTGACTGAGTGACTTAAACATAGGGATCAACAGACAGAAAGCAATTCTAGGGCACTTACTGCATTGCTATACCGGCCAGGCTACTTCTCGGAAGGTCTCATAAGTTTAGGAGCTCTTACTATGCTCATGTTATGCATGAAAAACCCTATCTTTTAGAAATGCTTACAGTCACACACATGTAGTGTGTGATGAGCTGGGACGGGAACACAGCACTCTGGTTGCAAAGACCTGTCCTTGGCCATGGCGCTATTTTAGTTCCCAGATGCCTCAGGGCTCAACACACAGCAGTTTTGATAGCTTCAGTAAGAGACCAGCAAATATGATTCTGTGACTTGTCCAAAGTGCGCAAAATGGGCAATAAAAATGCAGCACACCCAGGTTTACTCTCCTTCTCAATTATATGCTGGTTATATAACTCTTTTCCTTTCCACTCTAGGTAGGGCTTGAAATATTAGTCTTGGCAAAAGTGTAAGCAACTACGTACGATAAATTGGATGGTGTTAGCCTAGACTATTCATTCACAAACTATTTGCTGAGTGTCTATTTCATGCTAGGCACTGCCACTAGACATCAGGGACTTAACTCTTCACAATCAACATGGGAAGTCCTGGTCCTTATGGAAAGAATGAGTAAAAGATAAACATAATTAACTACAATACATGCAATGAAGAAGCAAGGGCTGGTACCAACAGTTATGAGGAAAATGCCAGGCGTGGTATCCATGCCTGCAATCCCAGCTCCAGGGAGGTAGAGGGGGGAGGATCAGGAGTTCAAGGTCACCTTCAGCTACATAGCAAGTTCAAGCCTAGTCTGAGCAACAAGAGACCTTGCCTCAAAAAACAAAAACAGTAACAATAAAAAGGAGACGATCTACATGAAGGGTGTGCTTGGAGAAGATCTATCTGAAAAAATAAATGGAGAAAAGCAGGTCAAATCAGCCCTGTTCAGATAAGAAAGAACTCTTTAAAACATTATCAGGGAGATGGCTGAGGGCTCAGCCAGTTAAGTGCTAGCACATAAGCTGAGGACCCGAGTTCAGATCCCCAGCTTCCATGATTAGAAACCTGGTACAACAGAGTATCACCTGTCATCCCAGAGCAGAAGAGGTGGAGACCCCTGGGGCTTGCTGATCAGTCTAGCACTCCAGGTTCAGGAGAGACCCGTCTCTCAAAAAAACAGGTGCAAAGCAACTGAGGAGACACACAATGTCAACCTCCAAACTGCTCCCCTCTACTCTGAGAGAGATATTGAGGGAGGGGGTTAGAGGGGAAGAGGGATTGAGATTGATTATTCATATAAAGCTTTTCTCCAACTACATTAGTATTATGTGTGAAAAAGTAAGTTATGAAGAACTCAAATTCTGGGAGATACTTATATTTAGGAAAAAAGTAGCTAAAAACATAATCATTTAAAAGTAAACAAATACAATTCAAAGTTTGTAATTATTTTGCTTTTTTGACAGAGGGTCTTGGTGCATAGCCTAGGCTGTCCTTAACTTGTGATCCTCTTGCCTCAGCTGAGTGCTAGAATTCCAGATGTGTATGACTACATCCAGCTAACAAATTAAATTTAGAAAAATAAAAGGAAAACGTGAAAATGAACATGTGTGATGGCTAATCCTGGGTGTCAACTTGACTGATCTGGGATTAACTGAAATGAAAGAAATCTCCTTGACTGGATCATCTGAAGTTGGAAGACACACCCTAAATGTGGGTGTTACCTTCTGATGGCAGCCCGTATAAAAGGCCTGGCTTCTTGCTGCTTGCCTTCTCTCTTGCTAGTGAGTTCATCCTGCTGCTATAGACTGAAGACTAGCTGATCTTTTGGAATTCGTCAGATCTTCAGGGCCAGATTGGGACTACTGAGAAATCCAGCCTCATGGACTGAGCAATTACGGATTCTCAGCCTCTCCAGTGTGGTGCAGCCATTGTTGGACTACTCGGACTCTATCCTGTGAGCTAAGCTGATAAATCTCTATACATATGTATTCATTCTACCGGTTCTTTTTCTTTGGAGAACCCTAATACAACATGCTAGGGGAAAAAAGAAGGTATGGTCCCATATGTCCTACGTGTGTCAGTATGCAACTTTCCTACTCAGAACAAGGTTAATTTTGTGTTAAAGTAAAAAATCTCAAAGAACCCTTAAGACATTGTTAACATCTATTACTGAAGTCTACTTTAAGAGGAAGCAAATGGAACAACACGAAACTTAGTGACTAACAAATACCTCTAGGGCAAGTTTCCAAACATTTACTAAGCAGTAAAAATCTTAATTCCAACAAACTCCTGGGCCCTTGTCCAATACAGAGGACAGTGGCGCTCTCTGCCTGTCACAGGTACAGGGAAGTCAGAGCAGGCCCTAGCCAGCTGAGTCGCCAGCTCTGGGAATACTCCAAAAATAACAGGATGACTTTTTCTCCTACCTTGGTGTCTTCAGTGGGACTTGGAATAGACCTCATCCCACTCCCAAACCTGAATATAAAGGAGTCCTGAACTGGAAAATGGCATTTACTGAAAGGCTGAGAAATCAACCTGGTTCCATTTCTGCTTACAAAAACCCCAATGACAATGAAAAATAATAGCTAATGTGCAATCTCATTTTCAAGCACAAATCTTTCATGTTAAAAAAAAAGAAAGAAACCAAGTCAATACTTTCAGCATCTCATCATCTTTAAAGTGGATGATTAAGTTACCACGGGAAAAAGGAGAAGGCAACTGAATACACAGCTTTCCTAAATTGCATAACATGATGACCCCAAATAAAAACAATATCCTAATTACTTCTTTCATGTATCAATAAACATAAACATTGTTTTAAAGCTTACCGGTACTCCGAGTTTATCCAAGTTATCCAGGAAATATTTTACAGATTCACCCTAAAAATAAGAAAATAAACAGTTATGAGGGCTTAGAAATGGCAGGTCTTGGTACAACAGTTTATGCTATACTGTCTGCGTGTTAGTCCAAACACGCTTTGTTTAGTCACCAAGTCAGACTGGACAAATGTTATAAAAGTTGACTCTTTCAAAGTACTAATCTGCAAAAGCTAATTTCAAAAATGCTTTGCCTAAGAGATACCCCCAATGACCATCTGCTTTGGTGGGATTAGATGCATGCTTTCTGACAGAACTATACATTCAAAAGAGTTATAATTAAGAACTAAAAACTACTTTTGAAGATAAGCATAAATCTACAAGTAAAATTTGAGATCCTTTTTGTGTGCATTTTCTACCTTCAGTAAGAAGAGATGCGGCAGGACCAGCATATGACATTTCCCAAGAACACACATGTGTGGAGCCATGGGTGCTCCAGGAGGCTCTGGGTGCTTCCACAGAGGACTCGCATCTCGGATGGGGTCTCCTGAATGGCCTACTGAGTCGGATTCCACTAGACGACCTCACACAGCTAAATGTATGCACAGTCCTAAAGTGGCAGAACCCAGAAGAGAGGAAGGTTCTTTGGGAGGGGCTGCTGCTCCCCTCAATTCCACACCCCACTGGCTCCCACTGCAGCCTCACCAGGAGCTGCTTCAGCTGCTCCCAAAGGCAATGCCTCTGTAATGCACAGAAGAAGCTCTTGGGGATCTCGTAGAACACAGGTTCTCGTTTAGTAGGTCTGGGGTGAGGCGCGAGTTTTGGCAATGTGGAGGACATCCAATACTACGTACGTTCTGCATCACATACCTCAAGGCAGCAATTCTCAGACTTTGGCTACGTGGTAAGACTTTGTCTCAGACAAAAATGAAAGCAAACACAAAACAAAGAAACTTTAATAAATATCAATTTTAAAGTACTAATAATGGGCTGAAGGTATAGCTCCGTGATAGAGTGCTAGTCTGGCATGGACAAGGCCCTGGGTTCAGTTCCCAGTTCTGCAATAAATAAATAAATAGCCAATAATAAGCCCTATAGGCCAATGCATTTTTGGTATGACTTAACCAAAGAGAGCAAGACTTAACTGCTTCTGTACTTGACCTGCGCTGTTATGGTAGTCTGACTGAAATGAAAACTGCTACTGCTAGCATTACAAGAAAATGCATTGCAAAAGGGTGAGTATTTAACTAATGTTTTCAGATCATTGTAAACAATCTTCTTACTACATCAAAATTTGGTAAGAGCTAGCTTTTTTTTTTTTTTTTTTTTTTTTTGTCTTTTTGAGGCGAGGTCTTCCTGTAGCCCCAGCTGGCCTGGGACTCACTATGTAGACTAGGCTGGCCTCAACCTCACAGAGATCTACCTGCTTCTGCCTCTCGAGTGCTGGGATTAAAGGTGTGCACTACCATGCTTGCTAGTGCTACTTTCTTCAAGGTTCGATCATCCTGGAATTGGAAAGCCTTCCAATCAACTTTTCATATTGTTACATTAAAGCTGGTGTGTCCTGCACTTCTTTGAATGGGTCTTTGCCTGTCCACAATTTTGTAACGCTAGACACTAGTTACTTGGAACACAGTAGATCACTAAGTTATACAGATTTTCCAAATGTTGGCATGTTTTATCATATAGTATTTTAAAAATTGTATTTGCCAATAGTTAATCTTACAAGTCTGTGGGAAGCTGCTAAACGCAGAATGGCAAACAGACACGGGGTTTCCTATACTCTAATTTTCAACTGAAAGCTTTTCTGACTGGCAACAAAACTCATCTGATTTTCCTTGAAATAACAGACAAGCCTCATTTATGTTTGTTTTTTAATATTTTTTAACTTATTTTATTTTGTGTATGAGTGTTTTATCTGCACATATGTAAGTGCACCATGTGCATGCAATGCTCGTAGAGGCTGGAAGATGACAACAGATCCTCTGGAACCGAGTAAAGGACAGTTGTTGGCCACCACGTGGGTGCTGGGAACTGAACCTGGATCCTCTCTGCAAGAGCAGCCAGTGCTCTTAACCACTGAGCTCTCTCTCCAGCCTCCTTATTTATTTTCTTAAAAAGACCTGCCAAATGCTCAAGTCTGAAAGCTAGTCATCTTTTAAGATAAAATTGGCATGCCATGAAGAATGTGGCTGGTGCAGCCTACAATGTGTCTGGTCAGCCTTCAGTTTCTCCAACTGTCTAGTTTATGTTTCAGCATGTATTTACCAGGAAGATGGTACTCAAAATCTAACACAGCTGTTCTACTGTTCAATCTAGGACAGTCTTAAGTGAACTAGTCATGGCTTTTGTGTGTTTCTGGCCACAAGCATGATGGTGAGGAAAACAATCAGTACGGACTAAGGCAAACACACTGGTCTCTTGCAAAGGCCCTGGCAGCATGGTCCTCTGGTGGGTGACAGCTTCATCCACTGCTGTTTGGTATGACTAGTACAAGTGTCAACTTTGTAAAATCTTAAATCATACCAAGTGTCACCTCAACTCTCTGACTCCAAGACTCCCTTAGAAAGGACTTTTAGTAACCCCAGCAATCTGGGGACCACGCTGTAAAAATTGTGTCTTAATGCGTGTGGAACCGAAAAGAGAAATGTGGGTGTGTACAGAGGGCTGGGTGGGGGTGGCATTCCCTCAGGGTTACAAGCAGTAGTGATGCACACTTTTTTCCCCCTAGATCTGCAATGTTTGCAGCATCTAATGATTTTTCAGAAACGGCGAAAGAAAACATTTTTAATGAATTTGGAGTAAGTAACAAATTACTTGACCAAACTTGCACGATTTAAGATCAAGTTCATGAGTGAAATGAACACTTCATTTTAAGGAAAAAAAGGCACCACTTTCATTTTTTGACAGGGTGTTTTAACAGTACAGCCAACGGATCTGGGCCTCATCGTTAAAAGTAATAAAATCATTCTTCATTTACAGGTTGTTTGCACAACTCAAAAAAAAGTAAAGTGTTTCAGAGAGAAATAAACAATAGCCATTAACTCCATCACCTGGAGAAAACCAGTTAACACTGGAGGATATTTCTGATAATTTTTTTGTATATTCATCATAGTTGAAATAAATTTGTACCCTGATTTTTCCACTTTATTTACAGATAACTATAAATAAATTTGAATGTTTATTGACTGAGAATGCTCAGCTGGTAGAGTGCTTGCCTGGCATGTTACAAGGCCCTGGTCAATTCCCAGCACTGAATAAACAAGTATAGTGGCTTATGCCCATAATCCAGCACTTGTAGGTGGATTAGAAGTTCCAAATCATCTTCAACTAAGTCAGTTTGAGGCCTACTTATGCTACATGAGACCCTGTCTCAAAAACAAAAAAATTTGCAGTGCGTGGTGGTGTACGCCTTTAATCCCAGCACTCAGGAGGCAGAGGCAGATCTCTGTGAGTTCAAGGCCAGCCTGGTCTACATAGCAAGTTCCAGGTCAGCTGGGGCTACAGAGAGAAACCCTGTCTCAAAAAGACAAAACAAAAACAAAAAAATTAATGGCTATAATTTAAGTATGTATACACGAAAAAATTAAGTAAGTCCATCAATTTAATGCTTAATGTTAGAGTTGGTCCGCCCCGCCCCCCTCAGGATTTCTACAGACTGGGTCTCACTCTGTAATCCCAGAAAACTTCAAACTGGCTCCTGCCTCAATTCCCAAGTACTAGAATTATAGAGATGAGCCACCCATGTTTGAATCACTTCTATTTTGGGTTTTTGAGATAGGGGTTCACTATGTAGCCCTGGGTAGCCTATAACTCACAGAGAACGGCTTACCTCTGCCTTCCGAGTGCTGGGATTAAAGGTAGTGGCCACTATACTTAAGACTTTTCTAAAAAAAAAAATTTACTGGGCCAGCAAGATGGCTCGGTGGGTAAAGGTACTGCCACCAAACCTGCAACCTGAGTTTGACACTTGGAACCCATATGGTGGAGAGAACCGACCCCTCCAAGTTGTCCTCTGACCCCCACCAAACTCAGGCTCTGTAGATTAAAAGCATTTACATACTAGTTTAGCTTCCCCTTTTCAAACCAGGTAGCATCCATCTCCTGAGCTATCTGTGCTATATTTTTTCTGTGTTTAGAATCAATCCCTCTACACTCCTCTCAGAAAACACACGGCACAGTAACTAAGTACCATGGCAGATGAGGGAGCTGAAGTGCTTGAATTATGTGCTTCAAGACCCAATCTACCTGAAGGCACCTCTCAGTTTTAAGAATTCCATATTTGAACTGAACATAAACGGGAAACTGAGCATAAACACAGGGCAGATAGCTTGCAATTGTCATTATTTACTGTTGCCCTCGCCATCTCTAAATACACAGTAGGAAAATGTTGAGGTTATTGTGAAGCTGATACCTCAGAGTAAAGGGAAGGGATGGTCACTGGCTCCTGACAGGAAGGAGCCAAGCACACCCAACACATAATACATGCACTATAAATAAATGGGAAAGTATATGTGTCTATGTGACTGTATGTACAAGTGTGTGCAGGTGTTTATACCTGGGTACATGTGCAGAAGTCAGAAGAAGGTACTGGGTTTCATCCTCTATCACTCCACCTCTACGTTTTTTTAAAAATTAGTTATTTTTATTTTATGTGTATGAGTGTTATGCCTGCATGTGTCCAAGTACACCCATATCGTGCAATGCCTGTAGAGGACAGAAGAGGGAGTCAGATTCCCTAGAACTGGAGTTACGGATAGTTGTTAGCTGCTATGTGAGTTCTGGGATTCAAACCCTGGTCTTCTGCAAGAACAGCCAGTGCTCTTAACTGAGCCAATCCTCCAGCTCCCACCTCTAACTTTTTAAGGCAGGGTCTTTCTCTGAACCTGGGGTTCAAGTTTTCTAGGCTAGGGTGGAAGCTAGCAAACCTCAGTAATCCTCTTTCTGCTCCACTCGGAGCTGGGATTTCAGGCATGCACAGGATACCTGGCTTGTTACGTGAGTGCTACAATCTGAACTCTGGTCTCATAATTGAGCAACGAGTGCTCCTAACTGCTGAGTCATCTCTCCGACCCCAAGTCATTTATTTTTAATAAGTAGTTTTAATATTTTTTTTTCTTTCTTACTTTTTTCCCCTTGAGTTGGGGTTTTCACTGCCAAACCAGGACTGGCCTTCATCTCACAGCAGTCCTCCTTAGCCTCCGGAGTGCTAGGTTATAGGAGTAAGCCCCTGCCTGGAAGTTTTAGTAACAATGTTCTGATAAACAGCTTTAAATACACAGCTTCCTGTGCCTTCTGGATTATATCCTCAGTGTTTCATAAGAACGACTCTAGGCAGAGTTAAATCTCTGTAAAGACACCTGCTAAGCTCTCCTGGCTCCTCCTACTCCACAAGTGAAACACTGCTTATCCTAACACCGAACGGAGACAGTAACACAGTGGCTTGGTGGCACAGCCTATAACCCCAGCACTTGGGGAGTGGAAGCAGCAGGATCAGGAGCTCAAGGTCATCTTCAGTTAACTAGTGAATTCAAGGTTAGCCTGGGCTGTGTGAGACCTATCTCAATCAAAGTTCAACTATATAAAAACATATTGATACTTATCTTTCTGAGGTAAGATAATGAAAGTCAAAATGGTATCAATGTAGTTCATGACTATTATCTGAAGCAGCAACCCTTCCTCTCCAAGTAAATACTCACACCCACCCCATTGTCTGAGAGGGTTATAGAAACGGGTACACCCATCCTAGTGATCTTACTAATTCAAGCAAACATCTTGGAAAATTAGGAATAGCATGCCCATAAAACTTTTAATGGCCTCTCCTTGGTCCTCAGGAATTTTAACATAAACAAAAGGATGCACACAAAAGGACATTTAAGCTGGGAGTAGTGGCCCACACTGGAGGATCAGGAGTTCAACACTATCCTCAGTTACACAGTTTGATGCCAGCCTGGGAAGCTGGAGACCCTGTTTCAGAAACATCCCCACCACCAAAAGCAAAATATAAATATGAAATATTCAAGTATTAAATGCTAAATTAAAGCAGTAGATTACAGAGAGAAAGACTACAACCCTGACCCTCAGAGTTTTTTGTTTTTGTAAGCTTGGCATAGTGCTCATGTGGCAGCAAAACCTGGCCTGTATTTATGCCAGGGTTCTCATGGACCAGTTACCCTACATGGTGAAACTAGTCATTAGATGGTAAGCTGGACATGCACGGCAGTACCTCTCCAACATGCAAGTATCTTCTTTCTATAGCACATTTTGACTCAAAGATTTGTGAGACTATGAATTGAATGGTATCCATTAGCAAGTTAAAATACGGGCAAAGTAACTGAAATTATGCGCAACTACATTCTTTTTTCAAAAAAAGTAAAAAGAAGCCGGGCAGAGGCAGACGCAGCAGATCTCTGTGAGTTCAAGGCCAGCCTGGTCTCAATAGCGAGTTCCAGGCCTGCTGGGGCTATGGGGAAACCCTGTCTCAAAAAGATCAAAAAAAAAAAAAAAAAAGTGAAGAGAGCTGGGTATGGTAGCTCATTCCTTTAACTCTAGCCCTAGAAGCTGAGGCAGAGGTATTGCTATGAGCTCAAGGCCAGCCTGACCTATACAGGGAGTTCCAGGCAAGCTGGGGCTATCTAATGAGACCTTGTCTCAGAGGGAAGGGAGGGCAGAGGAGAAAGAAAAAGATTGAAAGGAAGAAAAAATATCACTCCATTTGTTCTTCTCTTGGCACTCCTAACTCAGTCAGTATCTACTCAAGGAAAGAACTCATTCAATATTATTCCTATGGAAAATATTTTAGTTAAAAATTTCCTAATCGTGCTGGGCATGGTGGCACATGCCTTTAATCCCAGCACTCAGGAGGCAGAGGCAGAGGTGGATCTCTGTGAGATGGAGGTCAGCCTGGTCTACATAGAGTTCTAAGCAAGCTATGGGTACAGGGAAGACCCTGACTCAAAAACAAAACAAAACATTCCCCAATCAAATAGGATGCTATTTCTTCATTCCCTACCACAGGAACCACTGCAGCCCCTCCCATTAGTAAGAACTGAGGGATGAAGATGTAAGAATGGGTTAACCTTTTTAGTGTGCACAGCTATAAATTAAAACTTCAAAATTCTTTAAGAAAAAAATAGATGTTGAGGCTGGGGATGTAGTTCAGTGGTAGAGCACCTGCCTAGGATGTTCAAGGTCCTGGGTCCAACTCCCAGCACCACCAGAAAAAAAAATATTTCCTACAATTTATCAAAAGGATACAGAGCAAAGTTAAAATTATTAAGTTCCCACAAATTGAGCTGCCCTGAAACAAATTATTTGAACCTACACAGTGCACATACATGCTAGAAAAGGACAAGTACCTTTCTGCATTGGGCAGTTCTGGATTTTCCTTTGTTCCTTCCCTCCCTTTTGTTTTTTGCCTTTGACAAGGTCTTGCCATTAGCTCAGACTGGCCTGAACTTCCTATGTAGTCCACTCAAGACTTGAATTCAAGATCATCCTGTCAACACCTCCTAAGTTTGAGAAATTTCCATCGGTAGCTTTTAAGTTTTATTGAAGGGGAGAAAAATTCTGCCCTCTCAAAAAACAAAAAACATGTATTATCTGCAATTTAACCATGCAGGACATGGAAACAGATCATGGCGTCTCTGTGCTGGAGGCCCAAGAACTTCTGGTGGGTTCCTTTTGTTTGGCTTCAGGGCTGGGCGCCTGACATCTGGCAGCCTCTCTTCAAGAGTGCACGGCAACTAGAACGTGAGCTGCCAGGAGAAGTTACTCCAACTACTCTTCCTTAACATTTCACAGTGCTCAGGTCTTCTGGTTTTCTGGTGTCCTTGTTAGGGAAAAGAAGGAATGGAAGTTCTTTCTCTAACACTGAGTGAGTGATTTAGCCAAGTCTCTAACTTTCTCCAGGGCGCAATTCCTCCAATAATAAAGTAAGAGAAAAATTCAGTAGTTAAATGAATAATCACTCAAGTTCCACACAAAGTACTAACTTCAGTTTGTAACACTGATTTAAAGTAAAACCTTTCATTATATACCATGTGCTATGATCTGAATTTCACTTTTGTTGCCTCATTATTCAAGCTATGTGGCTTAGTCTCTGCTAACACAAAAGTACAGGATTTCATGTATCACACAAGAAATACTACAGCCTTAGCCTTTTCTGGTCGTAATGTGAAACTCTTAACTTTTCCTAGTCCATTTTCTATTACTGAAGGAAATCTTAAATTTCAAATAAAAATTAATTTCCTAGTTCAGACTTAAATTTTATATTTCCTGTCACCTCTTCTTCCGTTTTCAGAACACTGAGGAACCCACCATCTCTAGGTTATGTGAGG
Source organism: Nannospalax galili (assembly GCF_000622305.1). Lineage (NCBI taxonomy): Eukaryota > Metazoa > Chordata > Mammalia > Rodentia > Spalacidae > Nannospalax > Nannospalax galili. The sequence continues at coordinate 2,969,270 of NW_008346898.1, read as the reverse complement.
TTTTCCTGCTAAGCGCAGAGCAGCATGGTACTCCCAAGTCCTCTGGTGTTTCTCCAGCTTATGGACCTTTCTTTAGGTTCCACCTGAACACTGGCACTGCGGCAGCAGACCTGGTTCTAGCTCCATTTCCTATTGGCAAAACTCGAAGAACATTGGTGAATTTCGGTTACCTTTTGAGTTTTCAAAGTCTGAAGTCCTACAAACTGTATTTCACATCACTTTCACCAAGTTGTATCTAAGTTGGGAATGGCTTCAATGCTGCCTCTCATTCTCAAGAATCATTTGTTATAAACATATTTTCTTTGCTTATAAGGAGAAAATGAGTCAGGAGCCCTAAGTTTAAGGTTAATACAACTGGCTGGAGAGACACCTCAGTGGTTAAGAGCACTGACTGCTCTTGCAGAAGATACAGCTTCGATTCCTAGCACCACATGGTGGCTAACTCCAGTTCCAGGGGAATTTGATGCTCTTTTCTGACCTCTGTGGGCATTACACCACATGGGTACACTTACATACATGGCAAGCAATACACTCATACACATAAAAATAATAAATAAAATGCTTTAAAGTTAACAGAAAAGCTGAGGAAATAAATTAGAAATTAATTTCTATCAAACAGCTGTAACAGGAAGCAGCCCTATTACCACTCACTGCAGAAGTGGCACGTGTAGCCCCATGCTCCCATCTACATACCTCAACTACCTGAAGGACAAGATTTTGAGTAAGCTGCTTTTTAAAGAATATGGAATTTAAGCTGGAGAGCCCAAGAATATACAAAAAGAAACTACTGGCAACTTTCTGTCAATAGGGAAAGGATGATTTTACTTAAAGTAAAGGTAAAAAGCAGCGCTTGTAGGACTGGAGACATGGCTCGGCAGTTAGGAACATCTGCCGCTCTTCCAGAGGACAAGAGTTTGGTTCCCACGTCAGCATCCGTGTCAGGTGGCTCATGGCCTTTAACTCCAGCTCTCAAAGATCCAATGCCCTATTCTGTTCTCCACAGACATCTGAACACGTGTGACACACACACAAGCATGCATGCAACTACTGAATTTTTTTTTTTAAGGCAAGGTATAGATACTCTAGAAAGCAATTTGGCAATATGTACTAAAACCTTTAAAAAAGATCTTTATTAGAGTAATATTGAAAACAATCTGTGCAACTTCCACAATGGTAGCGAATTACTATTTTGGTAGAGAGCCACTGGATTATTCTTATTTATCAAGATGGTGGATCAGATGTCCACCCGTAAATGATCGCCAACAGGTCAAATCCAGCCTACTGCCTGATTTATGACCCATTTTTAAATGAATGAGAAAACATTAAAAGAGTATTTTAAAGATGAGAAATGATATGAAATCAAATTGAGTGTCTAAAAACAGAACTGCACCAGTGCGCGGCCACACCCACTCGCTGGGCTGGCCTCTCTGGCTGCTCTCAAAAGCACAGAGGGGACAGTGGAGGCGCAGCCCATGTGTGACTCTCACAGCTCAGGATACTAGGAACTGCAGTGAGGAAGTTGTAACTTGAATATCTTTTTCAATGTCACCAGTAGTACCACTCCATGACATAAAAACAACTACTACTAAGTTCATACTCACCACAAAAAGAAACACAGCAGAGGATTTTGAATGTCATGCTTTTTAATGTACACAGAAATGTGGGCATTTATGCAAGTTAGGTGGTGAAGCATTGTGGTTTACTATGCAATGACACATGTAATGTAGGCCAACATTTGCAGACTAAGTATCTTTACCTATTTCTGAAGTGTCCAAGTAGTTCACTTATTTGCCAAGCAAGGAATGCCATCTGCTGCTGAAGAGTTAATTAACTTATTTTCAATTGCAGCAAAGAAATATGTCCAGAGAGACAGGCTATTAGCCTTTCAGTGAGAACAGTTGCTCAGAGTTGAGGATGCCAGAACATCCACCAACTGCTAATTAAATAGCAAGGCTTGCTGGGCCTGCTGACACATGCCTTTAACCCCATCAGGTGGAGTTCTAAGAGTTCGAGGTCAGTCTGGTCTATATAGTAAATTCCAGCTAGCCGGGACTACATAGTGAGACCCTGTCCAAAAAGACAAAAGAACAAAACACATAAACCAAGGCTAATGATTTCCAGGGCTGTCCATCCTTGCTGGCTTTATTACCAATAGTGCTCAGGCAGCTGTTTGCTTCAGAAACCAAACGACAAGTTCCAAGTGCCTGAAGATGCAGCCTGTACCAACGGCCTGTGTGGAAGACCTACACGAGTGTTTTCGAAGGCGTTGAGAAAACTGAAACAGTGCGGCTGCCACTGGAATGTGACGGTGGGGAAAGTCCGAGGGAGCAGAGAACGGAGCAGCTGGACAAACAGACAAAGCTGTGAGGATTACTCACCGAATTCCTCGTGGACAGGCACTTTGTGAGACACACATTAAGTCTACCAGTACCAGTGAGGAATTTAATTTACTCTTGTGAATTTGGCCATCACTAGTCCATGACTTTCTATCAGAAAGAAAAGTGAATATTCAGCTAGGAATGTAGCTCAGTTGGTAGAGTGCTTGCCTAGCATGCATGAAGCCCTGGGTTCAATCCCCAGCACCATATAAACCAGGTGTGTTGGCACAAATGTATAATCCCTTGGATGGAGGCAGGAGGACCAGGATGTTAACGAACCTCCTCTGAATGGAGTGAGGTAGCGCACGCCTTTAATCCCAGTCCTTGGGATGCTGAGGCAGAGGCAGGCAGATCTCTGTGAGATCCAGCCAACCTGGTCTACATAGTGAGTTCCAGGCCAGCTGGGGTTACAGGGAAACCTGTCTCAAGAAAAAACAAAGGAAAGGAAAGAGAAAGAAGGAAGAGAGGGAGGACAGAGGAGGAATGAAATGATGAATATTCTGACTTGCCCTCATAGTTCATGGTTCAAGAGTGGGAAGATTTCATTTAAATTTTCGGGCAAAGGGATGAAATTGATTTTTTTTCCCCCTGAACAAGAATTACCCTTAACCACTGGTTTTTGAAATTAGCTTTGGGGAAGAGTAGATTCTATTTCTGAAGGAATTCAACCCAAAATTATAAGGCAAAACACCCTTTTTTGGTGAAGCTTGTGCTCTGGTAAACTCAGTTCAACAACTAGCATTGTAACTGAATCTCAAGCAATGTCAAACTGTTTTTATACACTTTCCTTATTGTCAAAAAGAAGTGAGAACTCTACTCCACACAAACTGGGAACAGACATACAGTGCCAAACTCAAACTGGAATTCCTGCAGCATCTTTCAGTTCCCAATGCATGTGCAAAGGAAATCTCCCCATTTCAAAATCCATTTAACTGTGCAAATTCAGAGCTTCTCCCAATTTTCCACTAGAAGTGGTTAATGCAATGATGGCATGCTAAGAAGCAAATAGTAAGAACCTAGGAGAATTCTGCCAAGGACTAACTCTACTCAATGAAATGGCATGCTCACGCAGCAGTTTCTACCTGTGTTTACCACTGAGCTCCACCCCCACCCCAAGGGTGTTTTCAAGGATTAGATGTATAAAATCGTATTACAGACTGTGCTGTGTAGCTTTAGTGTCAACTTGACACACCTGGGTTGAGGGAGCCTCAATTGGGGAATTTCCTCTATTGGACTGGCCTGTGGCCATGTCTGAGGGGCATCTTCTTGATGAGTGATGTGGGAGGGCCCAGCCCACTGTGGGTGGTGCCACCCCTGGGCAGGTGGGCCTATGTTGTATAAGAAAGCAGGCTGAGGAGGGGCCAGGGGAGCAAGCCAGTAAGCAGCATTCCTCCATGGCCTGTGCTCCAGCTCCTGCCTCCAGGTTCCTGCCCTGAGTTCCTACCTTGGGCTCCCTGATGAACTGCAACCTGGGAGATGCAAGCTGAATAAACCCTTTCCTCCCCAAGTTGGTATTGGTCAGAGTGTTTTGTCACAGCAATGGAGAAACAAACTAGAACACAGACCATCATTATGGATGAGTATTTCCAACTGATTCTGAAGATAAGGAACACAAAGCATTCACTGTGCACAGCAAAATATTTTCCCCCAAAGAATCCAGTCTTCTCATTAGTAAGACCTATCTTTAAAAGCTGTACATAATTTTACTGTATTCTGAATTGCACTGCTAAAAAATTGTGGAAATTTGTATCTTCTCTTGTAATCTAAACCCTTATAGTTTTGCCCTTCCACTTCCCTCCTGGCATGAAAATTAAAATATATTAGCTGGTCCTTTAAGGCATTTTCTGACTGGCGTTCCAGACGAATGTTTCTGTTTTGTTTTTGTTTCTGAGATGACTTTGCCTAGGCTGGTGAATGCCTGGTAAGTGATCCTCCTGCCTCAGTCTCTTAAGTGACAGGGACTATAGCTCTTGCCACCACGCCTGGCTTAGATAGTTATTACTGGTAGTTGATCAGAACTGTCTGATGTGCCTGTTAAGGAACAGAGGTTCCCCAGACTACCACAAACCTATCAAAACAAAATCTTAGCAAGCTGCAAGCAAAGTAATTCTGCCCAGACATAACAATTTAAAATTAATTTAACCTTTTGTGACTGATTATATGGAATTAGCCTTTTAAAGTCTGATAAAGGCTGGAGAGATGGCTCAGTGGTTAAGGGCACTTGCTGCTCCTTCAGAAAACCCAAGTTCGGTTCCCAGTACCAATGTCAAGCAGCTAACAACACCTGGCTCCAGGTGCTCCAACACCCTCTTCTTGCCTTGATGGACACCTGGTGCACATACACAGGCTTAGGCACACACAGACACATAAAATTAATTAATTAATTAATATGGTATTCCAGCTACAACACTAAGCTGTTAAAAAACACAAATGAGAAAAGTTCTAAGAATTGCTGGTTATATTTCAGAAACAGAACACTAAGGAACTTGAAATCTCAGTCTTAAAAAGTTAATTTGCTTCTCTAACAGACACTTTCAGACCACCAAAAAGGAAAGAACAGGATGAAAGGCAGGCTTCTCTCATCCCCTCCTTCTTCCCCTCCGGACTGCGCTGTACCTTTTCTTCAATCTGCACCCCATCCCACCCACTGTCCAGTCTTAACACTTAGCCTCTAGAACCTTGTGTCTCTTACTAGGTGACAGGTTCCTTCTCTTTAAAAACAAAACAAAACAAAACAAAACAAAACAAAACAAAACAAAACAAAACAAAACAAAACAAAACAGACTTCATGTATGTGTGCCGGTAGAGGTTAGAAGAGGGCATCAGATCCCCTGGATCTGGAGTTAGAGGTGGTTGTGAGCTGTCCAAAATTGGTGTTGGGAATCAAACTCTAGGCCCCTGGAAGATAGCAAGTGCTCTTACCTGCTAGAGCCAGCTCTCCAGCTTATTTTCTTCTCTTTAGAGAAATAATACTTGAATTTTAAAAAGGAAGGAGGGTACTAGGCATGGCAGCACACACCTCGGCACTCTGAACATGGATCTCTGTGAGTTCAAGGCCAGCCATGGCTACACAGGAAGACCATTTTCTGAATGGGAAAGGGGAAGGGGAGGGGGAAGAGGGAGAGGAGAGAGCCAAAGGGTAGGGTCAGAAGCAGTTTTAATATTGAGAAGTGGCCTGGAAGTGCAGGCCGGGACTGGGCAGGACTCGGGGCTTGCAGGTGACTGATGTGCTGTCCGTGCGTGGAACCAGTGGATCTGTGGCAATAACATGCCTGCCCTGCTGCCCATTGTTGTTCCTGCTTCCCGGAAGGCCACTGCTGTGGTTATTTTCCTTCATGGATTGGGAGATACTGGGCACAGACTGGTAGAAGCCTTTGCAGGTATCAGAAGTTCACACATCCAGTGCCACGGAGACTGTGACCCTTTAATTTCCCTAATGTTTGGTTCTCTTACTGTTGAAAAACTAAAAACATTGGTGAATCCAGCCAGTGTAACCTTCAGAATCTATGAGGGCATGATGCACAGTTCATGTCTGCAGGAAACGATGGATGTCAAGCAATTCACTGATAAACTCCTACCTCCAACTGATTGATGTCACTGAGAGGCCTGTGTAGACTACACCAGCATCATTGTAGTAGAGTATAAGCCTTTTCCCATGCCTGATCTTAAAACTTCTAATGTTTGCAAATACATACCAATGATACAGACTAAATGATGTCTCATGGGAAATTTATGATCTTTTAAGTTTCTATACATATATTTGTATTTTACAATCCAGAATATACTAGTATTAAAGTAGATAAAGCAGTGAGCGTCTCTTCAAGTATAATTCAGCAAAATAAATGACTGCAACCAGTTTTTATTACATCATTTAGAAATTACTAGTATGCTTAATGAAAATTTGTTCAGGTTTAAACAAGCACTTAACATAGAAATGACTTGTTAATGCTGTGACTTAGACTGGATTTACTCCACAGCTGCTTAGTCACCATGCAGTGTCTGCATTTTTGTGCATGTATCCATATATACATGATGATTATAATGCGTAAGAATTAGATGGTATTAAATTCTTCCTAATACTAGGGATAATACTTTTCAGTGTCATAAAAAAGAATATTGCTCTCTCACTTAATGGTCCTTTTATTAAGGATCTGAATTTTCTTTTCTCTGATACTTCTATTTAATATTTTTTCACCTATCAAGAAACAAAGAATAGACCGAATATTGCCTCTCTGTCAGAGAAAGCTGTCAGTATAGACCCTAATTTGGCATTCTGAATCACAGATACATGCTATTTAAAATCTAGGTACACTTTAAGAGACCAAACATTACTTAAACTTACTATGCTACATATTTCAAATAAGTGTACTGTAGTCCAAATTTAGACCTATATAGTTTTCAGAATCTTCAATCTAGGTAATAATTCTTGTTTTATTTTTCTGTAAACAACTGAACAGTTAAATCATATGTTGCCATGTTCAGAAATATTAGTTATTTAAATATTTAATTATTTTAGTTTTAAAACCTGATTTCTAAAACAATTAGGTCTCTGCTGCAGGTGTTTACATTTTCTGTACCTATGTTTGAAATCAACTGCTGTCCAGGACGAGCTGCCCATTAGAAACTAGGTTTACTTTTAGCTGCCAACAAATAAATCTGATATTTTCATTTTGGTCAAATGATGTTTTAAAAATTAGTCTCCTGTGTAAACATTAAAATAGCAGCCATTTGATTTCAAATTGTCAAAATGTCCAGAATCCTGGGGAGAACTATTAAAATAAATTTATGGATAATAAAAGTTAACTAGAACCCTCATATATATGGTACAGTTACCACACTGCTGAATAGACATTTTCAAAAGTTACGGTTATTTCTGAACTGTTAATTTTCCTGCTGTATTCCAGCTGACCAAGACAATATTAAGGATACATCTTTGTAAATGGGAGCTGATAGTGGAGACAATTTAGTGATGGACTAGATAAGATATTAATAATGAAGCCATATGTTTATGTCTGGATTTAAAACTTTTTAAAACAATCATATACTGTTTCACTTTATCTTGAAGAACACAAACTGATTTCATTTATTCATATCAGTAAGGTATTATTTAGGGTATAAATATTCCATTGAATTGTTGTGCTGAAACATGGGAAATATAATGGTTTTCATGGTTTCTATCAATATGAAATAAAATTTAAATCTGGCACAAAAAAAATAGAGACGTTCATCTGATTGATAAATTTAGAGAAAACTGGGATCACTGAAGGATCAAGGATCCAATGTATTTTGCTGCTTGGTCAAAATCTACTAAGCCAGCTATGGTGGCCCACACCTGTAATTCCAGCTCGCAGGTGTCTGAAGTGGCAGGACCTGTGGATTTAGTCAGCTGGCAGGCTGGAACTACTACTAATCAAGTCTTTGTCTCAGAAAAACAAAACCAAAACCAAAACCAAAAGCCCAAACCAATCAAAAGCCTTATTTACCTATTTACCAAAATTACCTAAAATGGGAGGAAGATAACAGCTTCCATGACAAAAACAAAATCAGACAGCATTTCCTGTGTGAATTCTCTAGCCAGTCCCCAGTGATCACATCTTCTACTTTTCTCTCACAAATGAGCTCCAAAGCCTATAAATTCCAACACTTGAGGCTTAGGCAGGAGGAATGCCATTAGGTCAAGGACAGCCTGAGCTAATAGAAAGAACCAGGTCAACCCAGGCTACATAACAAGGTTTTTTTTGTTTTGTTTTGTTTTTTTGTTTTGTTTTGTTTTTTTTTTTTAAAAAGAAAGTAGGCATGGTAGAGCCTATCTTTAATCCCAGCTCTCAGGAGGCAGAGGCAGGCAGATCTCTGTGTGTTCCAGGCCAGCTGGGGCTACAAGGAGAGCCAGTCTCAAAAAGGCAAAAAAATTAATAAAATAAAATAAATAAAGACCTGCATTCCAATCAGAAAGAGTGTCCCCAGGCTAAGTGCTAAGCACATGCCTGCCTGTTCGACCTGGCAACTCCCTCTGCCTGGCTTCTGCAGCTGAGGTTCTTGTTCTTCATAGGGAAAGACAAAACACACTTTGAGTTGAAGAGTCTGAACAGCTAACCTTGTTCTCCGCCTTACAGATGAAACCCCAAAGTCAGAGAAATTATACAGCTTAGCCAAGGCTATTTTAGCTGCAGAAATTGAAAGAAAACTATTTTAGTGGCTAAAATTGAAATTCTTGCTTCTTCAGTAAGAACTGAACTCTTGGAGAAACAGGAATTTAAAGTATACTGAGTTTATCCAGTTTTCTCCCAGCTATACTACGTTTTCTCCAGTTGCCTTTGCAGCTCCTGGCACCCAGGAACCATATTCTCCTGGCCTTTGCAAAGGGGCTATACCGCTCACAGCACCTTATTTGCATATATGGTCCTGTATGCAAAAATCTAGACTCAAAGACCTTTTGATCTCTATATCCCAGAATAGGACTATCTTGTACATAGTAACAGCTACAGAAACATCTGCTGAATTCTTTGTATTGTAACTTCCCCTTTATGACATCCTGTTTCTATCCTGTATTTTACAAATGTCAGTCATTAAAAGTATAACCTACTGAGTGGGATAGCTTTTAAAACAATGATTATCAAATTATATTTGCTAATAAAGATGTAAATACTGCCAGCTGTTTCTCCACAAAATCAAGAGATGAACTTCAGACAAAATGCAAAGATATTGCTCTGTGTTAGTAATCATTGCATGTCATCATCAATCAAAAAGGCATGCCAGAAAAGTGACAAAGCATGCTGCTCTTCAAGGGAGTACTCAAATAGAATTTTAAAATTCATTTATTTATTTGTGGGGTGGGGCCATGTGGGTTTACACAGGACTTACATAAAGGTCAGAGGACACCTTGAAGGGAGTCAGTTCTCCCCGTCCACTTCAGGATTGGTAGCAAGTGCCTTTCCTACTGAGCCAACTCACGTCTCTGGCCCTCAAACAGGATTTGAAGAGGCTAGGATGATGATGAATCGTTGGGATTGCTTTTTCTCTAAGTGAATTCAGAATATTTCAGTTCTACAGTTCAGCAGACCTAAATTCTAACCAATAACCAGGCAGGGTCTCCATCTGCAGAGATTATGAGGAACCACAGATCATGTGGAATCTCAAAGACTTTTTGCCACAGGCAGTATATATATTCTAAAGGCTATTCCTGGGAAATGTGACAGATCATATCAAATGCCAACAATGAGAATTTTAGGTCCTAGGTATTACACATATTTTTACTCCGCTTTACTGGATTACTGTACAGACTGTGGTGGGAGTCAGAAGACTATCAAACTGAAACCGGCTGTTCAAAAGTTTGTACAGGAAAGGTTAGCTCAGTGGAAGAGTGTTTGCCTAGTAAGTCCAAAGTCCTGGGTTTGATTCCCAGCACTGGGAAGGAAATCTGTTTTCTACTAACATGAATCACCACTGCATAATCTTATCAAATGTGAAAAATTTTACTGCAAGGCAATTAAGTAGGTCTTTAAATGAGGAAAAGTTCATTTTGAAAAAGAATAAAAATGGATCCCATTTTTAATGCACTAAAGCTCTTGTAGAAGTTCTAGTCATCATCTAAAACAGTCTTTTGCTTAAAATAAAGTCATTTAGGAACTATTAAAACTCAAAAGGAAAATCCTGTACTACCAATATAATCTAGAAATTTTCTTTCAAAACCTTAATGTATATATGATTCTGAACTCAATGTTAATATCCAGTTTCTCGACATGAAGAACCATCAGCTGGCTAGGTGCTACGAAAAGTAGAACATTCCTGGGGGGGAATACTGTTCAGCAATCAAAGTCAAACTCTTGTCTAGCATGCGTGAAATCCCAGGTTCAAAGAACAGCACATTAGTCAATCAATCAACTAATAATCACTGTGCTGACCTGTAATTCTAGCTTCTTGGAAGGCTGAGGAAGTGAGGCAGAAAGATCGTACATTCAAGTCCCGCCTAGACTACAGAGCAAGTAGGCATCCTAAAAATACCTCAAGCTGGGCTTGGTGATGCACACCTTTAATCCTACCTAGCACTGGAGGGGCAGAGGCAGGTATATCTCTGTCAGTTTGAGGCCAGACTGGTCTACATTATGTTCTAGGTGGGCTGGGGCTAAGGAGTGAAACCCTAGAGGGACGGGAACTAGAATTCTATGATTATCCCTTATAAAGTGATCACACTGGTGTTAACTATATTAGCATAAAGGGGCTTTTTCTACCTAAAATATGCCTTTCATTTCCATTAGTCTCAAATCCAGGTCACAATGTCTTGAATGTTAATTAGGCAGAGTTCATTATGCATATACTTTGGGGGATTCTATTCTAATAGGAAATTTATTAACTTGCCTTTGAGAGTCCCAGAAGTAGGTTTTTATTAATGATTAGCATTTGTATCATTAATATTTTCAGTCCTGAAAACATTTTGAAGCCTCACTTGAACAAGGCATCTTTAGAATAATATTCTGTAGTATAAGCCTTTCCAACAAGCATGTGCTTTTTAAAGTTCTCACCAAAAATCAAGTACCAACCCTAAGTGAAGATGTTCTCTGCCTTATTTAAGACAGTCTCTCACTGGAGACTAGAACTCACTGCTCTGGCTAGACAGGCTAACAGACAAGCCCCTGAGAATCTACCTGTGTCTGCTCCTCTACCCCCGAGGACTGGGATAATAGACTCACATTCCCATGCCCAGCTTTTCTATGGGTGCTGGGGATCCACACTCAGGTCGTTATGCTTGCATAGCAAGCACTTTACCGACTGAGCCATCTCTGCAGCCCAGGTCTATTTCTTATGAAGGCTCCATTTCCTCTCTATCTAGTCTTCCTCCATTAAAGCTCTACACAAAAACATAAAATATGCTAAGACATTTATTCTGTCCACACAATTACCTAACATCACTTTAATTCCTTAAAGACAGCACATATAAAGCCAGATCCAATTATATTTTAGTTTCTTCATAGCTTAGAAAATAATTGTAAAAGGAAAGAAAATTAAAGTTGATCAATTTCAAATTTTTAAATGAAACTAGCTCTACAATGTGCTTCCTGTCTATGCCCCTCTTGATTTTTATTCTAAAGCAAAGCACACTAAAGCAGCACTAGCGCCGGCAGGCTCGCAGCGCAGCCGGCTGCATAGCAGGGCTGGTACACCAGCCTCTCAGGCTCGGGCTGCCTGGGACCAGTTTTGCTGCTTTCACTTCTCATCCCGCCTGTTTCATAAAGGACTTCTTTGGTCCTTATCTTTGAGACTTTTTTTTAAGTCTTTATTATTTCACTTTTCTCTGGGGAAAAAAAGTATTTGATATGTTACACGTTGCACATTTTCAGTAAGGGCAATGCTATCATCTTTATCAATAACACATATGTAAAGTTCCCTATATACTTTGTTTATTCACAAGGAGTGAAACAGTGTTTACTGATAGCCAAAGAAATAGTGACTTTCCTTTGCTCTGTAAATATATCAAACCAACTACACTCTGAGTTAGTAAGTTTCAAATCTCATACTAGCATTTTTTTTCAGGTCATCAGTTAACACTTAGAGCCAAAATTAATCAGTTCTATTACATAAACTATCTCAATACTTGAAAATTATATTTTCAAATTAAATCTTTACAAATCAGTCTACGAAATAGCCTAAGGAAAAAATTTCCTAAGGAATACTATCTTTGCCTTACTTAGACAATAGTTATTTCAATTTTTCTACCACACAAGCTATAGAAACAAACTAGTGAGAAACAGTAAGAGAGACTTGTGCAAAGACTGGTGCTAACTTTACTCTGCAAGTTGCCTTTTACTCACCACTACTCTCAGGAAATAAATGCTTCTTTATGTCAAGTTTTTGTTAGATTTATCGCCAAAATAATTTGCAGCTAATAATCATAACGATTTAACCTTTCTATGGCTAGTCCCATCATCCCACCAAATTCCAAATAGCACAAAGCACTAAATAACACAGTAATTCTCCTACTACAGAAGTCATAAAAAGTTTCGTTTTATTAAAATTCTTCACCATGGAGGAGTAGAGAAGTTTCTACCATGTCTAGTAAGTATTTATAATGCATATGCATCCTAAAAATGCATTCGATTTTGCTAGCATCTCAGGAAAGTAAAACACATTGAGATGGGCGAGCTCTGACATAAAATAATGCTGACCAATAGGAAAGCAACATAGTAAGATTTATCCCACATGGTGGTACCATTTAACACCAACCCCTTCTGTTCATAAGAATTTTCCACTTAAGTAAAAAATTGACATCCATTTTTAAAGACTCGCTTGCTGGTCCTCCAAGAAAATCACCTCCAGGAAATGCTAATGTTGAGACATCATGAGAGCAGGATACAAACAAGGCTGTACAGAGGATACAGAAGAGTTTATCTCAACTTCCAATTTGTATTCAAATACCGGAGGGAAATAACCAAAATGTCAACAAAGATGTCTTAGGTGGTGGTACAGTGGATCACTGGATGACTGTTTTTTCTACCCCCACCCCAGCAAACATGTATATCTTAAAAATTAAGTCATTCCCTCAAAACAAGCCAACGATTTTCCTACTCTTGAGTTTTCACATAATACACACGTATAATACAATAAAGGTTAAGAGTTCGGGGCCTTGAAAACTGCTTCTAAGTTAAACATGTTTTTAAAGAGCCAATCGTGTACAATCCCAAGACCACATAAAGAATATCCAGGGGCCAAGAAGATGGCTCAGTGGCTAAAGTGTTTGCCACATAAGCCTAAGGACTCAAGTTCAATCCCTGGGTCCCTCTGCAAGCTATCCCCTGATACACCCACACCCACACCCACACAGATCAAATAAAAACAGAACAAAAACACTGAATATGGAATTTTGCCACAACTAGAAGTCTTCAGTAGTAAATTAGTTTTATTTTCAAAAAGAAATTACCCCAATTAAAAAATAACACACACACACACACAAAAAAAAACCCACAAAAAACAGAGGAAGGAATACACAGCTTCCCAACATTCACTTCCCAGCTTCAATTCCCCTGCTAGCTGACCAGGGAGCTCTGGAGGAACTCTTCGTAATACCCCAAATCCCCATGATGGAAACCTTGGCTCTCAGACCATTTACTACAAAACCCCCAAACCCAAACCCTGCACAGTAATTAACATGGATTAGTAACAGAGAAGAAGCAGGTGAGAGGAAGCACCAGATGGCTTTATTCCAGGCAGTATTCAGGCCATTATCCCAAACTCTCTTGCCAGCAGAAAAGTCCCACCCAGCCTACTCACCTCTTCCTTGAATCATGTCAGACAGCAAAGCAATGCAACCGAAAATATCCCAAATACTGCTGAATATGGAAATTAGCTTAAATTTTATCTGGGTATATCCATTCCTGTCTCCAAGTCATGCTCTGGCTAATTCTGTTAGCGCGAAAAGCAGGAAAACATGGGATTGAGTACCAGACTCAGGTTACGGAGTCCTACAGCCTCTAGTCTGAATCTGGCTTCTAGGACCAAACTAGCTGTGATCTTAATCCCTGTGTGTCCTTACTCTGTGTAGAGCAAGGCTTTACATACAAAAATGGAGTGAACCCGCTCTAGGCTAATAAACAGCTGCACACAATGCAATAAATAATAGCATTGACCATGTCAACTGCCACTACTTACTGACTTATCTGCTCTCCATTAGGACTAAGGGCTTCCATTAAGGCACAATTTTCCTGCATTTCTAGAGTCTAGTCTGGACTCAGAACATAGAATGGTGGCATTCAAGACGTGCTTGATGAAGTATCAAAGAATATGAAGGTAACAGTATGTAATGATCAACTTTATCACCCTCACTAAACGGGAAGTGACACATGTAAAACAATCGAGCACAGTCTGTGTTCACAGGTTCCACATCCATGGATTCAACCATCCACAGGTTGAAAACATCAAGAAGAAAGGTGGTCTAGAGCGAGACGTGGTGGTACATGCAGGACAATTCAGGACCAGCCTAGGCTACATAGCAAGACAAGAATTGCAGCTGCACTGAACATAATCTTTTCTCCTGTTATTATTCTGGAAACAATAAGGTACGACAGCTGCTTACATAGCAGTTACACTGTATCAGGCATTATTAGTAATCTAGAGGTAATTTGAAGTTTATGGAAGGCTGTGCACAGTTATATGCAAATGCTACACCATTTTATACAAGGGTCCAGATTCTGGAATCCCAGGGGTACCAGGCCTCTGAAGATACAAAGGGACAGCTGCACAAAAGGAAAAACTTCTGTATTTAGTTAGCATAATAATATAATAGCTAGTATTACTATTATTACAAGGGTCTCTCACGTCTTGAACTTGCTATGTAGCTGAGGATAAATTTGAATTTCTAATCTTCCTGCCACCACGTCCCTAGTGCCAGGACTATAGGTGTGATACACCTGGTTTATATGGTGCTAGGAATCAAAGCCAGGGCTTTGTGCACGCTAGGTAAGCAGGCTACTGACTAGGCTACATTCCCAGCCCTTAGCTAAACTAATTCTCTGATACTTAACTTCTTTTAAGAGTACAATTCAAAGATACCAGCTAATACAAACGAAAGGTTCTCCTGAACTTTAAAAACGTCTGAAAGAACCCACAACTTGCTAAGCCAGGTGGCTGAAAGTACTGCAAAGGGAAACGAGATCAGTCGGAGCAGTCGGCAGTTTGACTTCAAGTGAATCTTCTTCACTTCCTCACCTCTCTTCCCACTACAAGGCCTTCCAGCCTGGCCTCTCCCTCACCATGTCGCCTACCAGTCAGTGTATGAAACCTCCTGCTGCCAACTCCTCCCTGACACACAGCACTGTCTGCTTCTTGAAGCATTTTGCTGAGTTCATAGGACACATGAACTGCAGAAACGTTAATACAAAACTGGTGACCTTAAGCAGGCAATCTCCGTGCCTCAGCTCCCAAGTACTAGGCCACCACAGGCCACTCCTTTGTGGCAATCTGTCTTTGAACATTATCAAAAGATGTTAAAGTTCCTTAAGACTTTATCATGAACTATAATCCATTTTTATACCTTTTCCCTAAGAAATTATATGCATTGCACAGACTTTATCATCTGCATACAAAAAATTTCCAAACTTCCACCTCTAGTTCCAAACTCTCTCTCTAGTCCCAAACTCTACCTTAGATTCCAGACTCAAGGGTCACCCTCTACTTGGCATCTCACTTATCTGGATGAGCTGCTCACTCTGTAACTCTGAGACTGGCTGGCACCCAGGACAGGGCCCAGCACCCATTCCCTGCCCATCTCCACACTGCAGCCTCTGTGATCTTGCCCAAGGTCCTCTGGTGGCTTCCCACTGCACTCAGAAACTTGGCGAGGACTGCAGGTCTGGCAGTAACCAGCTGTATCCTGCCTCCTCCACCTGGTCAGGCCTCCTACATACTCCACCCTCACTGCCAATGATCCGTTTTCTGACAGGCAACAAGTTTTTCCAACTTCACACAACTGTTCCTTCTGCCTGGAGAACGCTTTCCCCCTTCTGCCTGGCTGACACTTTCTCACCCAGAGTCTTAACTGAAATATCGCTTCCTTGGACCAAAACCTTGGCGTCTTGCTGCTTCCTGATGTTTTCTTTCAGAGCACTGACCGTACACTTGCCTATTTATCACAGCTTGCTCCAAGTGGCATCTGAGACCAACACAGATCATTTGGTTCTATAGCTAACAAGTCTGTAAAAAGGTCCCTGTCCTCATCAACAGGGGTGCAACAGTATGTGACATGTAACAGCATGCGACTGCATGGCTGCCAGCTGCCCCTGCACTCCAAACTGTTCAGACCTGTAATCTGTTTCACTGCTACCTAAGGCTTTCCTGCCCTCATCACCTTTATTACATTTACTTTTTGCTTCCCATGTTTGAGGAAGGGGAAAAAAAAATCACATTTGTAATGAAACTAGATAATCTTAAAGTAATATGACAAACCTTAATAGCCATATATGAAAAATACACTCACATAAAAATATCAGCATATACATATTCCTGTAAAAAATTACTTCTACAAACCTAAACTTTTTAAAGAAAGCTATCATACATTAAGGCCAAATGTGCAAAGCACTATACAGTGGGGGTAGGGCAGCCTTGATTCTCTTACTAAACTGTAATACCAACCTTAAAACTGCTTTTTTTTTCCTTTTTGAGACAGGGTCTCACGGTGCATCCTTGGCTGGCATGGTACTATCTATGTAGACCAAGCTGGCCTTGAACTCCTAGAGCTCCTCCCGCCTCTGCCTCTGCAGTGCTGGGATTAAAGGTGTGTGCCACCAAGCCCAGTTTTTGTCTAGCTGTGGCTTGAGAGTGCATTGTGAAAATGAGAGCAGTATGACTCTCACTTTATAGCTATTCAATGCTATATTATTTTCCGGTCATTTTTATTTTTATCACAGGTTTAATATATGAAATTTGAAAAGCTCTAAGATACAAACTTTTAAAGCCCTGACATGATACCACAAGTGAAAAATTCTATAACTAGGACCATGTGACAAGTCCCAGTCAAAAACATAGGCACACTAAAAAAAAAAGAAAAAAAACAAAACAAAACACTGTAAAATTACCTTCAGGCTACAGATATAAAGAGTGCATGAAATAGAAATGAATTTCATGTTTAGGTTTCAGTTTCATCCTCAAGAGACCTCATTATATGTATGCAAGTTTTTGAAAGACAGAAAATGAAAAACCCAAAATACTTGTTCCCAAGCACTTCAGATAACGGATATTCAACCAAAATTATATTCCATTCTTTAGAATTATTTACTTTCCAAAATCATTCACAAATGGACTAGCCATAGAACATGACATCCAAAATGTTTGTTTGTTTAAAAAGCACTATAGGAACCCGCCTTGGGGCTGAAGAGATGGCTCAGTGGTTAAGAGCGTTTACTGCCCTTGGAGGGGACCCAGGTTCAGTTCCCAGCACCAGTAAGGTGCTCACAACTGCCCATGATTCCAGGTTCCAGGGGATATGATGCCCTCTTCTGATCTCTGCAGGCACTGCATGCATGTGCTACATATAAACTCATGCAGAAGCATGCACACAAACACACACAAAAAATTTTAAAAAAAAGCCAGGCATGGTGGCGCATGCCTTTAATCCAGCACTTGGGAGGCAGAGGCAGGCGGATCTCTGTGAGTTCAAGGCCAGCCTGGTCTACATAGTTGAGTTCCAGGACAGCTGGGGCTACAGGGAGACCCTGTCTCAAAAAGACCAAAAAAAGACCTCATAAACTTTCGATCTGAAAATCAAGCAAAGTGCTAAGAGGTACAACGTACCAAGGGCTACCTCAAACTCTTTGCTGTGTGGAAAACATATGGTCTAACAAGAATGTAAGTCACATATTCTACATTTTTTAGAATTGAGGATTTTTATATTAGCAACCAAATTCAGAAAGTAAAACCAATCAAAGTTTACAGTGCCTTTTTTTCACAGCTATTTATGTGCGTATGGCATATTAAGAAAATTAATAACTAACGGTGTTCTTACTAAATGTCAGGCACTGGCCGGGCATGGTGGCGTACGCCTTTGATCCCAGCACTTGGGAGGCAAAGGCAGGCGGATCTCTGTGAGTTCAAGGCCAGCCTGGTCTGCACAGTGAGTTCCAGGACAGCTGGGGCTACAGGGAGACCCTATCTCAAAAAGACCAAAAATAATAAAATAAATGGCGGGCAATCCTCACAATATATAATAGATCCTATAATCATCCTTTTTTTTTTTTGGTCTTTTTGAGACAGGGTCTCCCTGTAGCTCAAGCCATCCTGGAACTCACTATGTAGATTAGGCTGGCCTTGAACTCAACAGAGATCCGCCTGCCTCTGCCTCCCAAGTGCTGGGACTATAGGCATGCGCCACCACGCCCAGCTAATCATCCCTATTTTTTTAATCACTGAATGAAATGCAGAGAGGCTTAAGGACTTGGCCAAGCTCACAGAGACTACAGTCAGAAGTCAAGACTCTTGTTAACCTTTTCTCCTTCATCTCACCTTACAGCTGCAAATCACACCAAACATTAAGGGGGTCTTATTAAAACCACATGCAAAAATGTTTTAGGATTTGAAAGTAGTTACTTTGTTTATTTTGAGATGGGGTCTCCCTGTTAGCCCCAGCTGGCCTGGAACTGACTATACAGACCAGGCTGACCTCCATCTCATAGAGACCTGCCTGCCTCTCCTCCTAAGTGCTAGGATTAAAGGTCTGTACCACCATACATGGCTCTGAAAGTGATTACTTTTTAACAAGTCTGGAGAATAAAAGTAGGAAGAAAAGCACACACAGCAACACCCAAGTCCACAGTCCTAGCATGACCCAAACCCAAATAAACCAATAGAGAAACTCCACCCACCTGCTGTGTCTGCTATAGACACAGTGATGGAAAAGCTCACCTACTACACTGACTCAAAACTCTTTTTGAATTAGACATGATGTGACAAGCCTGTACTCCCTGCACTCAGGACTGTGAACAAGACTATCACTGTTTAACACCAGCCTGGTCTATGTAGTGAGATTCAAAAAACAAAAACAAGCAAACCAAAGAACTTGGATTCATCTTTCCCAAAGGAAAGCAATTAAAATCGAAAGAGTAACTACCATTGCTACACTGTATCACTAACTTTGGCAAAGTCCACTAGAGCCCAGTTCTCAAAATCATTTCCTTGGTCTCTACCAGCCCACTAGAATGCTGCTCTACCTGTGAGGCTGTAGGAGCATCTTGTAAAAAAAAGGCTCACAAGAGAGACAAAGATAAACAGTATGATGTAGCTAGAGGGGAAAACTTCATGTTCAAGCAAGGAAATAAAGGTGACTGTTAATACACGGAAATACAATTTTTTAAAAATCAGCCTATTTCTATAGGAAATAAAAACTGCCAACAGCAACATGGGGTGCTCACACACAGTATGGGAACACAGCCACTTGAGAAGCATTTTCAAAGGAGTTCATGAAACTAGCCAGAGTATCCCGATACTTTTTCTCCAAAACAGAAGCAAAGCTGGGCAATTACAATGTAGCACTAATCTGTAATGACATTTCCTGAGAATCTTTAAAACCCTGTTCACCAACTTGCACACTGGCTGAGATTTCTACTACAGTGAGCTAATGGAGTGAGAGGAGGAAAAAGCCAAATTGAGCCTGCACCAAGATAAATCATGAACAGGATGAAGCAGACGACTCTTTAGGAAGGTAAGTTTATTAACAAATGCCATCTAAGGCCATTTCTATCCTATGTTAGTTAGCATAGTAAAAAAAGAAATATTGTGAAATATCGTGAAAGTGAAAAATATAAAAAGAATTATGTGAAAATCACTGCAATGCCAAATACTAATAAAACCTTCCATATCCTTAAAATAATGTGTTAGAACTTCACAGAGGGATGCTGGTTATCTGGGAGCAGGAAGTCAAAAAGGCTAGAAACAGGAGGAAAGACAACTTCTTCAGGGACATGATGATGGATGATGATGATGGACATGATGATGGAGTGCTTGTA
The DNA here is from genome assembly GCF_000622305.1 of Nannospalax galili. Lineage (NCBI taxonomy): Eukaryota > Metazoa > Chordata > Mammalia > Rodentia > Spalacidae > Nannospalax > Nannospalax galili. The sequence goes on along the minus strand of NW_008346898.1, from coordinate 2,949,409 downwards.
AAATGGCTCAGCAGCAGGGAGCTGTGCTAAGGGTGAGCAGACAGGGTTCCCACTGCCCAGCCGGCGATCACTGGCACTGTGAGGCAACGACCTCAAGCAACGTACCCACCCCTCTTTTCTTTCCATCTATGAACTAAGGACAACACCATGCATCTCGTTGATCTGTTTGCTGTTGTTTAAGAATCAGGTGATAATATAGGCAATAGGACTTTGAAAAACCCCAAGTAATTGTCATAAAACATTAAGATACTTAACAGGGATTATAGTTCTCAGCACTATCAATTAACTTTCTAGAAGAAACTGGGCTAACAGACACCCCAACTTGATTAGGCTGCAGCATATTTACAAAAAGAGAACAGGGAGCATTCATTCAGGGAGTCTCAGGGTCACTGTTTTCCTTAAAATGAGCTCATAAATCTTTACCCTGGATTAGGTCCACACACTAAGTAGAATTCTGAAACTAAAGTCCAATTTTCCTAACAAAACTAATTCTCCGGTCCCTCTCTTTGTTGTTTAATAAACCCTTTCAGGACAGCACAAATGACCACAGCACTAACTTTCCCAGCAGACAGTGATAAAGAAAGCAGTGCTGTACTTAGGATCTCTTTGGAAGCACAAAGTGCCCAATCTTCTTCTTGGGGTCTGTTCCTCTCTGGCTCTCTTTCCAGGGTCTCTCAGTGTAACCCTTGAATTTGATATGTAGCCCAGGCTGGCTTTGAATTCATGATCCTCCTGCCTCAGCCTCACCAGTGCTGAATTACAAAAATAGGCAAATGCCTCCACACGGGGGCTTGAATTACATTCTAAAGTAAACCCAAATTTGTGTTAAAGAATAAATGATTACTCTGATGATATTCTATTTCAAATACATGCTGCAGAGCAAATGAGGAAAAAGTATTTTGGCCAACCTAAACAGAAATTCTTAGTTTTACTTAGCTGGTACTCAGCTCCTTTTTACAGGTCACTCGGGAGGCAAAATAGTTACTTTGTTAAACAGAGGGGAGACTGTCTCCATGAATAACCATCCTATCAACTTAGAGAAGTGTATTCATCCTCAAACAAACTCTACCGTCTGAGCAAGAAAACTCAAGTCCAACCCAAGGTAAGATGAACGATTAACAAAACGATTTAAAAAAAAAAAAGAAGAAGAAGAGAAACAGTTTTGGTTTCAAGAACTGCAAAGGCAGACTGGCCAGTACAGGAAGCTGAACTAATGCTGACAATGTTAACTGTTTACAGAAACTAGGAAGCTGCCCGTGTTCCTCCCTCTGTCACACACTGCCCTGCCCTCTGTGGCCAGTGCTGCTTCTACTACTTAACAGCAGCTGTAAACTGAACCAAGGCAGGGAGTGCCTCCCAGGCATTCCGTCCATCTGATCCACATCACCAGAGGCATCACATCCAGCTGATGCTTGACCCCCATAGCTCTGCAGGCATCCTTATCAAATTCCCTAGTTACCTTCATCTGAGAAGTTTTGCAAAGGACAAGCTGTCTCATAAGCACATCCATGAAGTGATGGCCAAATCAAGTCTTAGCTGAGAGCTAAGCCGGCGTACCCTCACGGAGCTGGCCTGGAACTTTCTAGGCACCTTACATTTTGACAAGATCATGACTCTGAAGCCTTCCTTTTCCACAGTAAGCTAACTAGTTTGGCCGAAACGGAAACTAAAGAGACAAGGAAATGTCTGACTTGGGAACTTTGAAAAAAAATTCATGTTAGCACCCAGAAGTCTAACGAACGAAGGGCCTGCTGGAGTCACCACTCCACTCTCCCCTTGCCCGAAAGCAACTGTTAACAAGCACTCATTCATTCACCTTAAGCAAAATGCAAGGTGTTAAAGGTCTTAAAACATGTAACTTTTTTCATTTCAACTTGTAGCAGGAAGCCTTACGATCAACCACTGACTAACAATACTTTTCAAAAAACACTTATTTATTGATCTGAGAGGGCATGCATGCCACAGAGTGAGTGTGGAGGGAAGACTTGCAGAGATGGTTTTCTCCTTCCACCATGTGGGTTCTGGGGATCAAACTTGGGTCATCAGGTGTGGCCGTAAGCACCTTCCTTTACCTACTAAGCCATCTCACCAGCCCCCAAAATACTTTTTTTAGCCAGGGTTTTTTCTTGCTCTATAGCTCAGGTTAGTTCAAACTCTTTTATCTTTTCTTTGGCCTCCCAAATAGTAGGATTACAGACACGCACTACCATGCCTAGATTAAAAAGACTAACTTAAATTATAATTGGTTTATTAACTCCTCTCTATTCTACAATTCACTTTTTCTATCCAAAACTCATAAACTCTGTGGAGGCCAGCCTGTAAACTCAGCATTCAGGAAGCTGAAGAAGAAATATATGAGTCTGAAGTCAGCCTAGGATATATGATAAGACCTTGTTTCAAAAACAAAACAAGACAGATTAAAACTAAAAAATATATTGTTAAAAATAACAAAAGAGAGCTGGGCATGGTGGCACATATCTTTAGTCCCTGCACTCAGGAGGCAGAGTCAACCAGTCTACATAGCAAGTGCCAGGCCAGCTGGGGCTATTATAGGGAGACCCTGCCTCAAAATAAAATAACTCAGACTTTCTATTTCCCTGAAAATTAATAAGCCAGCCTAAGAAATAATGTGTATTTTTCCCAGAAAGTTTCTGTAGAATGTTTTGCCCACCCCTCACCCCCTAGTTGGCTCTTCATAGTTGAGAATGTCTTTAAAAAAAAAAAAAGAGCCAGGCACGGTGGTGCACACCTGTAGTCCCAGCACTTGGGAGGCGGAGGCAGGAGGATCTCTGTGAGTTCCAGGCCAACCTGGTCTACATAGTGGTTCCAGGCCAGCTGGGGCTACAGGGTGACCCTGTCTCAAAAAAGAAAAAAAAAAGACGAAAAGACAAGCATGTTCTAGAGGAGCCTCGCATGGATACAGTGGCTGTAATGGACATGGTGCCAAGAGGAGTGCGAGCAGCATGCACCTCTGGCCAAACACAGGACAGAAGCTCCAGCTTGGATAAGACATGGGCCTAAGGCAAAAGGGGGGGGGGATAGGGGGGCAGGAAGGAGAGTAGGGGGGCAGGAAGGGGACTGAGGGGGTACAGAGAACAAATCCACGTAAATTACCTAGGGCTACTTTCTAAAAATACAGATAACTGGGTCTCATCCGAGATTTCTGAGCAAGATATTCTTGTGATAGAGTCTGGAAATCTGCCTGTTTTTTGTTACTGTGGTTTGCAATAGGGTCTTACTATGTAGCCCAGGCTATCTTTGAACTCAGGATCTTCCTGCCTCAGTGCTAATGTAACAGGTATGGGCCACACGCCTGGTTTGTTTTCATTAGCATTCTAGAAAAATCTGATAAAGAGGTACATGAGCATATTTATTTACATTAAAATTTGATTACTGACAGAACTGATGGAACATACGTGACATAAACCTAGCACTCACCAAACCAAGGCAGAAGGATCTTGGAGACCACTGAGGGCTATATGGTCAGACTCTTTAAAAAAAAATTTCTTTTTAAAATTTGATTACCAGTGCTCCAAGGAAAGGAGGATCCAATGAACGTACATAGCATAGAAAAACCCTGGCAGAGGGACTACATAAACAGAGCTACAGAAGTGGAAAATCGGGACTTGGAATGAAGAGGTTACAGGGTATGTCCAGCAGCCTATCAACTATATTGTTGAAACTATAAGTAATCTAGCTGAAGCCTTTACTCACACCAAGAGGTATGCTCTATAGGCAACAGAAGCCATCAAAGTTGTCTGAGTAATCGCACACTGTTTAAGGAAGATGACAAGTCCAAGAGGAACAAGGGCACAATGAAAAGACAGGAGGGAATGGATACATGAGATGAGAGCTTACAGGACGAAAGACAGGGCTTCGGGTGTTTCTGAGACCTGATCAGAAGGCAATGACAGGGACAGAGGGCATTTCAACAAGCAACCTGCTTCTTCGTGCCAAGCACCCACAATCATCCAAAGTATAAGAGTCGTTAATTCAACACCATAATCAAACAACCACTGTTTATATGCCAGATACTACTGACAATGCTGAAAATATACTCAGGGTGCAAACCAGTCCTTGCCTCCTTTAAAATCAGATCTCATTCTATTTATTCTCTATTCTTCTGTCTCTACTTATTTTTATTTATTTTTTAATTTTTAATTTATTTTATGTGTATGTGTGTACTGTCTGCATGTAGGTAAGTACACCTGTGTTGTGCAATGCCTGTGGAAGTCAGAAGAGGCTGTCAGATCCCCTGTACCTGGAGTTACAGACAGCTGTTAGCTGCCATGTGGGTGCTGGGATTTGAGCCTGGGTCTTCTGCAAGAACAACCAGTGTTCTTAACCGCTGAGCCATCTCTCCAGCCCATCTACTTTTTAATAAGAAAAAAAAAAAATGTGTTTCTAGAACTTGCCTGGCCCTGTCTTTGATAGTTTTGTTCCTGAAGCACTAATTGGCTCAAGCCAGGAACACACAGGTCTTCATCCTGAGTGGTTCTACTTGTTTGCTCTTAATTTTAAAAAAACATTTATTTAGTAACCTTTCTCAACACTGACATGAGTCTTGATACGAGACTAACGTGAAAGTTTCTGAAGCTGTACATTCAGAAGCTGCCAGTGAAGTCCCAACTTCAATTAGATGGGCTCAGGACAAATACAGAACTTCCCCACAGAGAACTTTCAGGTAGACTTCATTCATTCGTTCATATGTACAGTGCAGTCGGCTGTTTCTTCACTGACCTTGGAAAAGAGCCTGAGAAAAGCAGGGTGGAAAGCGTGTCTGTTGAGAGAATGAGCTAAGAAGGATGGGAAGCCGCACTTACACAGGAGGGCTGCGAGAAGCAACGAGAAGGGCTATGTGGACGCATCCAGGCAGGTCTACAGAAAATAAGACAACAGTGACCAAAGGTCAACCCTAACCAGTCACTGCCAAGCAAATTCATACTCTACAATATGTAATGCTGCCAGCTACCCAATGTGAGGCAGTTGTCTCAGAAATTATCTGACAAGATACACATGTGAAAGAACTATACAAGATAGGAGAGAGCCAACTGTTAGTTAAGGGGAGTATTAAAAGCATGACAGGACACATGCTTTACAAAAAGACAGCACAAACCTTTCCTAAGTCACTCAAGCAGCCAAGACTGTTACTGAGCACAAACTGGAATAGGGAAGACTGCTGGTTGAACATCCCTGGCTAGCCACACCTAAAAACGAGCATCACTTTAATGTTGGTGACATCATTAAACAACTTCCTAAGCAGTCTTACTTTTAACTCTCACTTTCATCATATTACCGTAAAGCGCTTCAGATCTGATCTCTCCCTAAACTGTATACATTACTATTGCTGATGGAATCTTTCTTGTCTTTGGCAAATAAAATCATAATACAATCAAAGCGATCACAATTACATTAAACATCTGATTAAAACTTGTGTCTCAATTCTTATTTTTTTATCTTTGTTTTTTTGTTTTTTTTTTTTTTTGAGTCAACACTCCCCTACATCACCTGCACTGGACTGGAACTCACGCTCCCCCAGCCTCCCAAGTGCTGGGATTAAAGGCATGTGCCACCACGCCTGGCTAAAATTTTTTTAAATTAAAAAAAAATTTCGGGGCTGGAGAGATGGCTCAGCAGTTAAGAACATTGACTGTTCTTGCAGAAGACCCGGATTCAAATCCCAGCACCCACATGGCAGGCAGCTAACAGCTGTCCGTAACTCCAGTTCCAGGGGATCCGACAGCCTCTGTCTTCCGTGGGCACTGCACGACATGGGTGCACTTACCTAGATGCAGGCAATACACACATACACATAAAATAAATAAAATATTTAAAAAAAAATCTATACAAGCCAGGCACAGTGGCATGGCAGAGACAGGTGGCAGGTTGATCTCTGAGTTCAAGGCCAGCCTGGTCTACATAGTGAGTTCTAGACCAGCTGGGGCTACAGGGAGACCGAAAAAAAAAAAAAAAAAAAAAAATCTATACATGTAAAATGCAAAGATATAAAAAAGAACATTTACTATTAAAGATATTAGTCCCTTAGCCAGGCCTGGAGACTCATAATCCCTGTACTTGGGAAGCAGAGACAGGAAAATCACTGCAAGTGCAAAGTCAGCTTGGGCTACACAGAAAGGAAAGAAAAAAGATCTTAATCTCTCTATATTAAATTAATCGGTATCATAAAATGAGTATCCCAAAGGCTAAATATTACACATGAACCATCAGACTCACTTTCTGGACGACTTTTACTTCAAAAATAAAAGTCCATTGTTTCAGGAAACGAATACTGCTGCTATGGTTGAGAGGAATTTAATTTTCGAAAGAGAACAAGATCAGAAGGACCTAAGAAAGTCATTATGACCTCACTTCCAAAAAAGGAAAAATGAGCAGTATAACAGTTTCGTTAAATCCAGAGTATTTTTCATTTTGCTTAGTAAAAAGTACATAGAGAATCCAAGAATCTGTGATTAAAATTTTGAACAGATACTGTAGTAGTTTGTGAAGAAGGTATGATAAACTAGATGTCATCAAATGTCATTAAAATAAAACCATACTTTAGAGCTGAGATGGCTCAGCAGGTAAAAGCACTTGCCCAGCCATTCAATCCCCAGGACCCACGTTAGAAGACCAACAGGTTGTCCTTGGACCTCCACATGTGCCATGGCCTGTGTGTACCCCCAAACACACATATACACACAATAAATAAAAATACAAAAAAAATAAACAAAACAAGAAACAAATGAAACCACATTTAGAAGAGCAAGTGTCTTACCAGCTGGAATTCTCGACGGCGGTCGTAGGCATTCTGTATGCCACTGTCGGCCCATAAAGCTCTTATAGCAGGAAGATACTGTAAAAAAACGCGTGTTTCCACCATTCCCTGGGCAGCCATGGGGGCACGGGTATCAAAAGCCATCAACTTGTCTCCATGGAGCTGGTTTTCATTATCTCCCCAAGGAATATGAAGCTTCTCTCGGGCATCTACCAGCACCCTCATACCTTCGTTTAAAAGGAAAATAGTGTGGGGAAGAGTCATTAGCCATCATCATCAGCTTTTATTCCAGGATCACTCAGGATTATTTTCATAATTTTTTAGCTATTACAGGCCTCCCTCTTCCAAAAAGATTGGTTCAAAACAAAACCTTTATCTTCTCAGAGGTTCAAAAAACAACTGTTCCTTGTCTGATAATTAAGAGCCTAGAAAAGTAAATATTGTTACCTAAATTGCTCTTTCTGAAGGATTTTAGCAGGCTGCAATTTATAAATACTTCTGGAGCAGGTGGTCAAAAGCAGAGAGGGAATAAAGAAATTATACCGCCTGGCTGGAGCCCAGCTCTGTGGACAAGCAGGCTGGGAGTCTCCTGAAGACCTCAGCCTGCCACACGCTGCCACAGGCTAAGTAAGAATGTTCGGTCGCAGTCCTTCAGCACCCTAACTCCAACAATGAGTCTCCTAGGACACACTTCAAACTCAAAAACTTCTCCCTGACCGAGTTTCAACCAGTGAACTCGAAGGCTGGCTTTAGAGTTCCCAAAACTTCAAAATGATACAAAAACAGAGATGTCAACGGACACAGGTTAATTCAAGCTCAGTTATTTCCACCACTAAACGGTTATCTTTGTGATGGTCTATTATTTCTTCCATACTTTGAAAAACTGTTTTGCTTTTAATTTTCTGATCAGGACAACTCAAGAAAACAAGGTGCCTAGTCCCTTAAACTTCACCTTACAATGATGTTCAAAGTTAGGCCCTGGTCCGGGTGTGTATCAAAAAACCAGGTGTTTATCTACCTACCTACAGTGAACATGTAGACTCTATTCATTAACATAATTCTTTAAGTTCAACTGCATCCGGATACAAAGGTACCTTCAATTAAGGACTGGCAAGGTGGAGTTTACAGCCTTAAAGGAGACCTTAATTAGTTTTGTGCTAAACATCAAGGCAGGCTAAGTACCACTGATCTTTACAGCTTAACTGCAGAGGTACAAGGTTGAGTCCTGGCCTGCTAGCTCCTCATCACTCCACAATGCCTCCCTCTCCAAGCAGTTCTCTGCCTGAAACCCTGGAAGAGGAAAGAAAGCAACGGGGGAAAAAAAAAAAAAAAGACTGGAAGGAGTCTGCTTATGTACTTCCTGAACAATAACAACAAAACCCACTTAAAAAAAGAACTCCTTGAAAAAAACTAAGGCTTAGAATCTACTGCAAAGTCCTGGATAAAACAGGGTGACCCTTCAACCACCTACAGCACCAGCCACTGCACCTCAATTTTGCCAACGTCTTACGTAGAAGCTACCCAAGAAAAATAAGCGTTAATTCTTTTAAACAGCAAAACAAAAGTCATTTTTGCCAACTTCTTTGAACGCTAAGAAATGAAAATCTTCTTATTTTTCACTCAAGAACAGTATTTTAATTCTAAAACAGTCAAACAGGAGCAAAGGCCATTCTCCAAACCCAACACCTAGTTACGGGACTCCACCTGTAAATGACTCCTTAGGTCAAAGGGCTTTCATATTTGACCATAAATTCATTTCAGTAGAAGAAATGATGCCATTTTTCTCCTGCCCCGAGTTACTGAGCAAAAAGTAGAGTGTGAAACGTGTTTGAACTGTGATTACAACATCCTCAAACACTGAGGCGAAAAACCACTCGAGGTCATTTTTTTTAGACTAACTGTATGGGTCTACTCTTTCCTGATGCTAATACAAGCAGACCTGACACCCGCAAGTTTCATACCCTTGCCCCAAAGCTGTCACTCTATGCCCTTGTCAAGAGTCTCGGGCCAAAAAATTAGAAAAAGTTTCCTTATTGCGATGGTTCCAGAACTCGCAACTTAGGAGGCAGCCAAGGTTTCGGGTACCCAACCGGGTGACTGGGGTTCCGCACCAGGGGCGGCGGGATGAAGGATGGGGATGGAGGATCTGGGGGTGCTGGAGCACCCGGCTCGCATCACTTCCTTCTCGCTAGGGTAAGGCCAGCGGCGGGGTGCCCGTGGCCCTCCCCGGGGTGGCAAGGGGTCCCCGGTCTCAAGGACCCAGCCAGGGGCGCGCCCCCTTTCCTCCCTGCCGATCTGGTTCGGTCCGGTCTCCTCCAGGCTGGGACGCCAGGGCGAGGGCGGTGCCCGGCCCCGCGCCCCCGGAATCCCTGGTGCGGGGGTCCCCGCGCCCCACCTTTGATCACGTTGCTGTAGATGGTGGGGCGGAACTCCTCACGCGCGCGCTGGTCGAAGTCCTGGCCGTGGATGATACGCATCTGCTTCAGGAAGGTGGACTTGCCGCTCTCGCCCGCGCCCAGCAGCAGGATCTTCACCAGCCGCTTCACGTAGGTCTTCTCCCGCGACAGGCATTTGTCGATCTCCTTGGACTTGCGCTGCTGCTCGGCCTCGCCGCTCGTCAACATGCAGCCCGGGAAGCACACGGACAGCACGGAGCGCGACGGCAGGAAATCCGCCATCTTGCCGCCGCCGCCGCCGCCTCGGCGGGCCCCTGCGGCTGCTCCACCTCGT
>NW_008346898.1:2938911-2939745 GCF_000622305.1 Nannospalax galili | reverse complement strand
GGGCGGGAGGGAGGGCCCGGGGAGGGGCGGTGGCCTTCGGGCGCGCGCGCGCGCGCGCGGCCTCTAGGGGGCGCGCACGCACGCACGCAGGGCGGGGAGGCCCGCCGGGGTCACGTGGGCTAGGCTGGGCGCGCCTGCGCAGTCCAAGTTTCTGGTTACCTTTGGCAGCGCTGTATTTAGGCGTTGCAGGGCGGTCTTCCAGAGTTCTGAGGCGGGAAAGGCCTTGCCCGACACCTAAAACTGAGGCTTCTTTGAGCTGGAGAGATGGCTGAGCGATTACGGGCACTGGCCCGCTCTTGCTAGAGAGTCTGGGTTCAATTCCTGGCACCCAAATGGCGACTGACAACCGTCCATAACTCCAGTTCCAAAGGAATCTGTCGCTCTCTTCTGACCTCTGCCATTGCACAACACGGGTACGCTTACATGGAGGCAATACACTCATACGCCTAAAGATAACAAAATATTTTTAAAAAAGATTTGAGGCTCCCTTGGGCTGCAGAGAGGGCTCAGCTGTTAAGAGCACTGACTGCTCTTGCAGAGGATCCAGGTTCGATGCCCAGCACCCACATGGCAGCTCACAACCATTGGTAACTCAAGTTCCAGGGGCTCCTAAGACCTCCTTGGGCATGACACAGGCACTACACTCATTGACATAAAAATAATGAAGGTTTTTTTTTTTTTAAATTTTAAGGCTTCCTTTCTCCTTCACAACTCCTTTTCTTAGATGACTAGCCTGCTGTCACCTCCATGGGAGACCCTTGCCTGGGACATTATTTCACCAGCTAGCACAAGCTTGGAAAGTTCTTTAATGACTCCTCCTCCTCCCCCTCCCCT
>NW_008346898.1:2931909-2938870 GCF_000622305.1 Nannospalax galili | reverse complement strand
CCCTCCCTCTCCATTAGCTTTTGCTTTTATTTTTGTTTTTTCCTGAGACAGGGTCTCACTCTAGCCCAAGCTGGCCTTGACCTCCTGGCAACTTTGCTGCAGCCTCCTTCTCAATTGCTGGGATTATAAGGCTTGTGAATTGCTCCTTGCTGCTGCATTTAATTACAGAAACCCTCTTGGTATTCTGTACCCTCCTAAGTCTGGAATAATGAGATGTCCTTAGGTAGGGATCAACACCTCTCTCCAGCAATTCTGAGCATTGATACCTGACCTGGTTTGAGGAGCAATTATTGGAATTGATGTTTGTCTGTGATGTGCTATAGGAAAGGCTCACATGGATTCCCAACCGAACTGTGTTTATGTCTTGGGTAATGCCCTCTGAGATCAGTGAGTGGTGGAGAGGGTGAGATCATGGTGAAAATCCCCCTAAACCGGACACTGTGATACACATTCTTCCCAAGGAAGCAGATAAGCAAACAGCCCATGACTGTGGCAGGCACATTTTAGGTTTCCTGCCAGATTACAGAGGATATGACCAGCCAGAAACTTTTTTTTTTCTGTCATAACAGCTCAGCTTCGGGCCAGGACACCTGAAAAGACTCCTGAAGACAAGTGACAAGTGACACTTGGGTTGGCAGAGTGACTATGTAGCAAGGTCCTCAGCAGTGAATTTCTTCATGCTTAGTATTTAGTTTCAGATGGAAAAGGCTGTTGATGCCTGTTTGGTTTTGTCTCAACATACAGCTTCTTCATTTGGGCTGCTGGACTCAGAAAGTTCCTGTTAGAGAGCTGGGGTAAGAGGTCAGCACTATAAAAGGCTTATGCACGAGTTTAAAAACCAGTGCTAAATCAGTGAATCGGTGGGATTGGTGACTGAGAAGCTCTGACTCAGTATATTGGCTGCAGTAAACAATTCCTGTGGTGGGACTATCTCCTGCTGCACTAGTTGAGCCTGAGAAGTGTGCAGTCTACAAAGTGGGCTGGGCTCACCGCCAGCATCTGTCGGTTGCTAGGGTCAGGTTCACTGGACCACCAAGTGTTAGCAAGAGTCTGCTGTGAATGGAAGACCTCTAAGACTCAACCAGTGTTAGGAAGATGCTGTTCTTGAGCCACGAAGGGACTAGTCTCTGCCCAAGACAGCAAATAGTACAAAGCCCCTGTTTGTAGGTTGACTCCAGGTGCTAATTCTAAGAATGTAGTGTTAGAATCCAGTCTCTGATCAGGCCACAATCTCTGCAGGAGCCTCCTCTTACAGATACTGACAGGCATTCTAGGCCTGTCTGTCTGTCCAAGATATTCATAACTCTTCTAATAAACTTTACTTCCCAGGAACATGTCTCAGTGACCCAGTGACCCTCTGGACATACCCCCCCCCCTGCAAAAAAAAAACCCTAGCATGAATCTGAACTCTTCAATAAACACAGAGGAGGGAAGTGTATAAGTCTATGTGTTAGACTAAGTTCTTCATTTTCCTGAAGTGTGCACAGAATAATGGAAAGGAAGGATGCCTGGGAGGCAGGAAGGGATTCCTGCCTGGCTGGATCATGTTGGGACACGTGGAACAGCCGAGAAGCTGTTAAAAGCCCTGAGTGGAACCTTGCCTTGGAACCAGTTTGGTTCAGGTTGAGCCTGGCTTTTCTAATCAGGGTTTCTGAAAAAGAAACTTTTTAGGCCCAGCTTGGGCTTTAGCTACTGCTTCTAACTAGTGACCAACATACTTTGTAAATGTAAGCATAAAAGTGAATCAATTTTGGCCAGTGTGCTGGCGCATGCCTTTAATCCCAGCACTTGGGAAGCAGAGGCAGGCGGATCCCTGTGAGTTCAAGGCCAGCTTGGTCTACATAGTGAGTTCCAGGACAACTGGAGCTACAGGGAGACCCTGTCTCAAAAAGACGAAAAAAAAAAAAAAAAAAGTGAATCAATTTAGCAGTTCTGCAAAAAGCTAAACATAGAATTGCCACATGCCCCAGCAGTTCAACTCCTAAGTATAGACCCCAAAGAACTAGGAAAAGTATTCAGGCAAATACTTGAACAGTCATGTTCTTGGGAGCACTGTTAAGAATACCAAAAAACTGGGCCAGATGTGGTGGCACACGACTTTAGTCCCAGCACTCGGGAGGGGAGGCAGAGGCAGGTGGATCTCTGTGAGTTCATGACCAACCAGGTCTACATAGTGAGTTCCAAGCCAGCTGGGGCTACAAGAAATCCCTGCCTCAAAAAGACAAACAAAAACCAAAAAATTAAAATAACCAAAATGCCCATCAGTGAATGAAACAAAATGTGATTTATCTATGTAACAGTCATGAAAAAGAATAAAATATGGATTCAGGGGGCTGAAGAGATGTTTCAGTGGTTAAAGCGCCCACTGAAGACTAGAGTTTGGAACCTCAGAGCCCACATAAATGCTGGGTGGGTACGGTAGCCCAGAAGGCAAAGATAATAGATTAACTGAATTGGTAAGGTCTGGGTTCAAGTACCTTAATGAAAGGTACACATGCCCTTACATATACAAACATGCATACACACATGCACACCACACGCATACATGAGGAAGAAAGTACCAATATATGCTACAACATGAATCAATTTTTTAAATATTACAATAAGGCTGGTGTGGTGGCCTATGCCTTTAATCCCAGCACTCAGGAGGCAAAAGCAGGCAGGTCTCTGTTAAGTTTGAGGCCAGCCTGGTCTACATAGTAAGTTCCATGCCAGCTGGGGTGCCACATTGAGACCCTGTCTTTAAAAAAGAACAGAAGGTAGGATAAGGCTGAGATCTTAGCAGACAGCCTGAGAGGGTGGGTTCTGACCTCCATCTGTAGTGGCTGTAATCTCAGCAGACAGTCACAGAGTGCTCATTTCTGGTCTCCCTCTAGCATAGGGGCTGAGAATGCAGGGGACTGCCTGAAAGGGCCCAGATCCTGCCTCCATGTGGTAATAAGAGTTATGCAGTTTGGGAGTCTTTTAGATAGACCCACTGAAGGAGTACCCCAATTGCCTCATCCTGCATCCCTGTTCAGCATCGAAGAAGCCAGAGCGGTCTGCGGCCCGATTCCCTATCTGAAGGCTGAGTAACCGCTTCAGAGGATGGTGTGATAAGAATAGGAGGTAGGAATTGGCTAGGTAGTTAGGGTAAAAAGACCCCAAAGAAAAGTAGCTTCTTGGCTACAAATCAAAATGTCCTCGGGCCTCTTAGCAACATACTCCATTCCAAAGGCCAAAAATGTCAAAAGCGTTTGGGAGCTCTTATCTAATCCTTAAAAAAATTTAGGGTTACCTCTTCAGAGGGGGGAATGTTAGAGTAGCCAAAACCCCGTAAAAAAAAGAAGAAGAAGAAGGAGGAGGAGGAGGAGGAGGAGGAGGAGGAGGAAAGAATATATGAAGTTATCAGAAAAAAGTGATGGGGAGATGTGGAAGGAGTTGGAGGGGAGGGAGTGGGCATGGATGTGAGCAAAACAACATATGCTTATATCCCTGTATGAAACACCCAATAAATTATTTTTTTTTAAAAAAGAATAGGGGCTGGAGAGATGGCTCAGCAGTTAAGAGCACTGACTGCTCTTGCAGAGGACTGGGGTTCGATTCCCAGCACCCACTTGGTGGCTACAAACTGTCCTTAACTCCAATTCCTGGGGAATCCAAAGCCCTCTTCTGACCTCCGAGGCATTGCACCACACAGGTGCAATCACATACATGCAGACAATACACTCTTACATAAAATAAAAATATTTTTATAAAAATTTTAAAATAATAATATATTACATTCAGAGCTTTTCTGAAATTGTGGTAAATCATTAAAAAGCACATAATTATCTTTTGCATTCACTCAATATCAGTTAAATTTAAGAACTTTTAAAACTTGTTAAATTCTTGGCATATACAGTAATATTTTCTTTTGAAGGAAAACAGTATCGTTTCTATCTTTGGTTGTTCCATAATTATCAATGTACTTGTATGGTGTATTTTAAATAAATTTACTGGCTAATTAAAAAAAGAAAGAAAAGAAAATACTGACAAAAAGAAAAAGAAAGAAAGAAGAAAATATTACAGTAAGTTGGAGGAAAGGGCCACATATTGTATGATTTGGTTTATTGGAAATGTCCAGACTGGGTAAACCTATAGAAACAGAAAACAGACTCTGAGTGGCCAGGCCCTGAGAAGTGAGGGAAGAATGTGGAATGCCTACTTAATGGATCCATTTCCTTTGAGGGCCAGGAAAGTGTTTCAAAACTAAGTGGTTATGATAGTTGCAAAACACTGAGTCTACTGAATGCTGCTGAATTGCATACTCTAAAATGCTCAAAAGGTAACTTTTGTGTTATGTGAATTTTACTACAGAAAAAAAAACAATGAGTTAAGGAAGAGATGTTTTCTATAAATAGCATCCAGCATCATTTAACATTGACGTTATGGAAGTGCCACAGCTTGTAAGATTAATGAATGAAAGAACTTTTGCGTAACATATAACGAAGGTGCTTCGGTGTGTAACTTGTCATGAAGGAAAGTGCCATTGTGTTTAAACCAATACGTTTAAATTACACCAGAAACCAAAAACTACTGTAGCAGTTGCTTCCGCTTATGTTGTAATGATACTGATGATGTTTCCATTTGTAGGTACATTGTTTTTCTTGAGAGGAAAAAAAATATCCAAACCTTTAAAGGAGAATAGTCTACCTGTTCAAATCAAATCTGCTGGATGCTGTCTCCAGCTTCTCCAGATGTTAATTCACTGGAGAGGGTCCTGTATTGTTGTCAGCCTGTAAATCCTTATGAAAAGGAGTGGTTTAGGTCCCTGTCCTGCCTGCCCCCACCCCAAGTTGGGTTAAAATGATAGGAATTGTGAGTTGTTACAGTGTTCTTTCTGGAAGGTCAAAGATTAGTGGCAAGATGAAGGAACAAGTCCTATCCAATAATTCTGTCATTCTTGCAATCTATTCACAATGTTTCTCTTGGAGCTGAAAGACTTCTGCTTTATAGTCACAGTTTATTTTTAATTTTTTAAAAATGGTATTACTTAGCTTATTTACCAGTTTTTGTGCCAAATAACTTTGGCCTGTTTACAAAAATCAGGATTATCCACAAAGGACAAAAATGTGTCACCCTCAGACATATTCAAAAGAATGCGCCAGAAGCTCCAGGAAAAGTTCCAAAGAGGAGTTTTAAAAAAGTCTTTCTTTCGAATGATGGGAAATATAATTTAAATAACCCTTTGCTTGCCAACGTGACTGCTCACTGGTCAGGATGAGACAACACCCATTTAGATGTGTTTATTTAAAAAGCAGCCACATCACTTGCTAGTTAAACCTTGAGTTAATTTTCTAATGATGGTGATGACACATCCAGCACTCTCGTTGCACAACTCTGCCATCTCACCATCAATCTAAAATAGGTGGATTCTAATCCTTTCTTATAGAAGTAGGCATGGATCTCTGTCGCATCCCTGTCCCTACCAGGAAAGGAAGGAATTCCTGAGCCTCTGTGCCCCCAACCCCCAACCCCATAATACAAGTCTTGTAGTATGTGTGTGATGTTTAAAATCCCTGCAAGCACTCTGACCTACTTTATCTCATTCACTACTCACAATAGCCTGACTAGGAACACCCAGAGTTAGCCTCTCGCTCTGCCAGGAGGAAAGGCTTAAAAGCTTTGCTCACTATGGCTAGTTGCAGAGCCTGCCAGAACTGGAAGCTGCCTGTTTTGACTACTTTTGGAGGGACGGGGAGGACATGAGACAGGTCTCTTGCAGCTCAGGCTGGTCTTGAACTCACTGTGTAGCTGAGTATGACTTTGTATGTGCAGTGCGGCACACGTGTATGTACAGGTGTGCACGTTTATGCTTGTGTGTGTGTAGAGTTCAGAGGACTTCAGGTGTCCTGCTCCATGGCGCTTTGCCTCACTCCCTAGAGACAAGTTTTCTCATTGAGCCTGGAGCTAGTCTAGCAGCCAGAAAAACCCAAAGATCCTCTTGTCGACGCCCAGAACAGCACTGTTGTTACAGGCACATGAGACCACGCCCTGCTTTTTACATGGGTGCTGGAGAGTCGAACTCCGGTCCTCATACTTTATATCCACTGAGCTATCTCCCCAGCCTCTGGCCTTAAACTCTTGATCCTCCTACCTCAGCCTCCTAAGTGCTAGGATGAGCCACCATGACTGGGTCCTATTTTGACTCTGAACGCAGTGCTATTTCCAGTACACTCAAACAGCCTTGGTATTCAGAATGCCCAGGTGTATGACACTCAGGCTTGAGACAAGAAACCAACTACTTAACATTAAGACACCAGAGTCTCCTGTAGTTTTGTTTGTGGCTTGGTCTTTCACTTGCTCCTTCCAGGCTGGCTGCCATCTTGAAGTTCCCCAGCTGTTAGGCTGATTCTAGTAAAAATGTTCCCTACTTTGACCTTAGGCTCTAGTTTTAAAATGTTCCAGGTGGCTGGTGGAGAATAAATTTTAAAAAGGTATGTGTATGGGAGCTTGTGGCAGTATTTACCTGGTATGTAAACCTTACATGTTATGCACTTAATGTGAGGTAGATCCAAAAAGGCAATGTTTTGTAATGACATTTGATGTGGCCCTTACCAGAATAAGCTCCTCATGTGGAAAGTTTCATATGAAACTAGACATGTGGAATTAAATGGTGGGTGGTTTTGTTTGTTGTTGTTAATAACGGAAAACATGACTTTAATTATTGGTTGTGTTTTTCTCAGCCTTCAAAAAACATCTGTGAGCTGCTGATGACCAGCTGAAACCCAAGCTCATCCCTAGTCAGAGGCCTGTACTGTCTTAAAGTTGTACACCAGCGCCCCGTAAACATACCTTGCTCTGAAGTGTCAGACTTTTTTGCAGGCGATCTGTTTATATAACCCGACACACAGGCTGAACCTGCAAATCTCTTTCCAAAAACCCTCAAAGCATGCTGCTCACTCTGTCTCATTTCTTTTCCCTTACTACTTTGTGGGGG
>NW_008346898.1:2921904-2931852 GCF_000622305.1 Nannospalax galili | reverse complement strand
GTGGGGGGGGGGGGTGCAGAGGTGGTACCCATGCTCCTAGGTGTGCATGCAGAGGCCAGAGCAGGACACTGGGTGTCTTCCTCCACTCTCTGCCTTACTGCTTTGAGACACGATCTCTCACTGATCCAGAATCTGCCTGTTTCAGTGAGGCTGACCCTCAAGATCCACTGGGTTATAGGCCCTCAGCCATACCCAGCTTTTTCCATGAATGCTGGGGATTGAAACTCTGGTTCTCCTACTTGCAGAGCAAGCACTCTTACCCATTGAGCCATCTCCTCATTCTGCCCCTCCCCCCCTTTGTTTCTTTGAGATAGAGTCTCACTATGTAGCCCAGGCTGGCCTGGTACTTGTGATCCTCCTGCCTCAGCTGCCTGAGTACTGGGATCACAAGTGTGCACATCCATGCTTGCTTCTCTTACCACTTTGAAAGATGAGAGATCCTTGGTTTTTGTTGTTGTTGTTTTGCCAGAAACAAAGCAAGGATCCTTGAAACAAGAGTTCTGTTTCTCCAGGGACATTCATGTTGGCGATCACCAATTTATTCCTGCAGCAAAATCCTCTGTGGCCAACCTAGTGGCAGCAGCTTTCTTTCCTTTGAAACACTGAAACACTGGATCAGCAGGCTTGGACCTGCCACTTCCGGCAACCACTCTCCAGTGACTGGCTGGCAGGCCCTGTTTCCAGGTAGCGTCACGTGTCACAGCCTGCAAAGCTGGCCTTTGCCTTAGTGAAAAATGCCAGGAAGCATCAGCTGGTGAGTTCATCACAGAATGGTAAGAGTTCATCCAGGGGTGCTGAGAAATGGTCCGTGTGGCCTTTGTCAGACTATGATGGACTGGTTACCGGAGCACATAGTCATCAACTCATCTTTCTCCAAACTCCAGTGGCAGCTGCTAAGGAAAAGGAGAGGCAGCACTGGAAGGATTCAGGCAGCTGTCCAGTCAGAATGCTAGCGTTGGAAGGCTTAGAAGAGAGGATTAAAGCCTGGGTCCTTCGATAGCTCAGTGTTAACGCTCTGCTGCTATGCCAGCATCCAACAGGGGGAGAGAAGGAAATAAAAACCAGGGGAAGTGACACAAGGTGTGTCCAGCAGTTTTGCGCTTGTGATTGCTTGAACTGAAATAGGAAAAGCTCCCTTCAGTAGGGCGTTTATCTTACCCACTGTTTTATCTAAACCAGTGTGATTCAGATCACTGCTATTCTTTTTTTAACTTCCAGAGAAGAAATAGACTACTGTGGGGAGAACTTCTAGGAACTTAGTTAATGAATCCCAGTCTTGTCTTTCTTATCTGTAAAATGGGAGCTGTACCATGTAAAGCATTGTGAGGGTTAAATTATAAGATACCTGCCTTCAGTGCCTGTTCCATAAATGGGGGGAGGCATCATCTTAGACTATTAGGGAAAGAAGCAAGTCAGTCACTTTGAAACCTCTAGGAGACTCAGCAGTATTGATCGCCATTGTCAAATGTTCTTCCTGGGGGACAGAGAGGTGACTCAGTAGGTAAAGGCGCCTGCCACCAAACCGGAGTTCCATCCTCAGAACACATGTGGTGGAAGGAGGGAACCAACTCCCTAAGGTCATCCTCTGATCTCCATACCCACTCTGTGGCACATGCACACCCAAACACACACACACACACACACACACACACACACACACACACACACATATCAATATAATTTGAAAATTAAGCTGGGCATGGCGCTGCTCACCTTTAGTCCCAGCACTCAGGAGGCAGAAGTAAGTGGATCTCTGTGAGATCCGGGCCAGCCTGGTTTATATAGTGAGTGCCAGGCCAGCTGGGGCTGCAGGGAGACTGTGCTGGATAGCTTTAGTGTCAACTTGACACACCTGGTTTGAGGGAGCCTCAATTGGGGAATTTCCTCTATTGGACTGGCCTGTGGCCATGTCTGTGGGGCTTCTTCTTGAGTGATGTGGGAGAGCCCAGCCCACTGTGGGTGGTGCCACCCCTGGGCAGATGGGTCTGTATTGCATAAGAAGGCAGGCTGAGCAGGGGCCAGGGAGCAAGTCAGTAAGCAGTGATCCTCCATAGCCTGTGTTCCAGCTCCTGCGTCCAGGTTCCTGCCCTGAGTTCCTACCTTGGGTTCCCTGATGAACTGTGACCTGGGAGATGTAAGACAAACCCTTTCCTCCCCAAGTTAGTATTGGTCAGAGTGTTTTGTCATAGCAATGAAGAAACAAAGACAGAAACCCTCTCTCAAAAAGCCCCCCCCCAAAAAAAAAGAAAATTAAAAGAAAAAGAATGTTCTTTTTGGATCCTTCCTAAGCCCTCCCATCTGTGGTTTAAACTTTTTTTTTCTCTTTCCCATGCTCAAGTTCACTCATAGCTGCTGCTGTGTCCCCCAGTTGGATCCATTTCTGGATGTGAGGGCCTTCTGATACAGGGAGAAAAAGATTAGGGTCTAAGGAGTGCCCCCACCCATCTCAATTTAGTAGTTCCACTAAGGAATTATCTCACCAACCAGAGCAGAGGTGTAGGTGGAGATGCTGGCATGGTACTTTCAGAGCCTGGGCTTTAGCTGACCTGGTGTTGCACACTTGGAAGGTGGGAGGGTCACCCAAAGTTCAAGGCCAACCTGGTCCATATAAGTTAGACCGTGTCTCAAAAAAAAAAAAAAAAGAATGAAAATAAAAGGACTTGATAAGCTGGGTGTGGTGCACACTTTTAATCCCACTACTCAGGAGGCAGAAACAGGCAGATAGATGTCTGTGAGATGGAGTCTAGCCTGGTCTACATAGCAAGTTTCAGGCCACCTGGGGCTGCAGGGAGACCCTGTCTCAAAAAAAAAAAAAAAAAGGACTTGAGGGAGAGGTTGTTGCGTCTCACCTGTACGTGGGTCTAGTAACACCACAGTGTTTTTTGTAGTGGTTTTGGAAGATGGCAGAGCAGGCTTCAGGTAGAGCAGACGCTTCCTTCTGTCAGTGTTTACTTATCCAGTTGGTGAACGGGCATTTGTCATCAAGGTTATGGGTAATGGGGTGAGGGGACATTGGAACCCATGTTGTTTCTTAACCCCACACCCACATGTTCTGCGTGCACGTGCGCACATACACACACACACACATACACACACATACACACACATACACACACATACACACATACATACACACACATACAGTCACATACACACACATACACACATACACGCACATACACACATACACACACACACACACACACACACACACACACATACATACACACACATACAGTCACATACACACACATACACACGTACACGCATATACACACATACACACACACACACACACACACACACACTAGCCACCATTAGACAGCCCTCAGCCTAGGGCTGAGTGCATCAGTGGTGCAGGTCCCCTCCAGAAGACACAGGGAAGTGGACTTTGCCTGCGTGAATAAGGGACTTTGGGATCTTGGTACCTGCAGTCTGGTGTGGGAGAAGCTCAGGGCCTGGTGGGTCCTTTCCTTTTGCTCCATTGATGGGGCAGCATCAACAGAGGGCCAAGTGGATGCTCTGAGGCACAGCCAACTGGAGGCCGCTCCTGAATGGAGTGAAAGATGCAGTATAAATTGCCCCTTTCCTGGGGGCCAGACTAGCCTCTCAACAACTGCCAAGTTCCCAGGCTTTCAAAGTGGAGCTCAACAAATCACTCCTTCTCAGTTGTGCCCTAGCTGAAGAGTGTTTGTGCCCTTCTCATGGGAGCCACAGGCTCTGGTTGTCCCTGCCCTTCCCAAGGCCACCCCGGCAGGGAGCCAAAAACAATTTATGGAAAAGCAGATGCATAATACATTAAAAAAAAAACAAAAAACAAAAAAACCTCAGTTATCTGAGCACCCTGAATTTCAGATAAATGAAGAAATTCTCAGGGATCAAACATACGTCAAGAGTAGGCTCACCTCTTCTTGTGGGACCAGCCAGAGGCAGGGTGTGACAACCTTAAGGCTTTTCCTCCTCTATGAACCACACGTAAGAAAGGCAAAAGAGACTGATGGCTCAGTGGTGGAGTGCTTGCCTAGCGCGCAGGCCCTGGGTCCCCTCTCCAACAAGCACAGGTCAACAGGTGGGGATAAAACGTATAAAGTGCTCAGATTTAGAAAAAGTAGCAAATATTGCCTTAGGTGGTTTTCTTTCTAAGAAATGAGTAGATCACAGAGACTCCTGACTCGTTTGCTTTAACAAGAGTTGGGATTGGAATGCAATTGAACTGGGACAAACAGAAGTCCTAATAGACTTGCCGATTACCAATGAGGGGGTAATGTACACCGATTACCAATGGAAAGACTAAAACCACATACTTACATCTTGTTTGCAAAAAGATGTCCTGTTCAGAATTATTTACTTTCCATAAGTGGGGGAACAAATAAAAGTCATGGGTACCTTATTAATAATCAGGAACCAGGCTGGGCATGGTGGTGCACGCCTTTAATCCCAGCACTCGGGAGACAAAGGCAGGCAAATCTCTGAGTTCAAGGCCAGCCTGGTGTACATAGGAACTTCCAGGCTAGCTGGGGCTACAGGGAGACTGTCTCAAAAAAACAAAAACAAACCTACTGAGTCATCTCTCCAGTTCTTGATTTTGTTTTTGAGACAGGGTTTCACTACAGTAACCCCAGCTAGCCAGGAACTAGCAATCCCCTTACCTTAGCCCCTACCCCTGCCCCTCAGTACTGGGATTACAGGAATGTGCCACCATGTCTGTTCCCAGCCGTTTCAGTAGTGTGGCCAATGGCTTTGGAACACACCCTGCTTTGCCTTCCATTCCACCCCAGGATAACCAAGGTACCTGGCTTCTGAGGTTCTGTGGCAACCTTGTTTCTCAAAAAAAACTTACCTCACTAGATTGTCTGCTGCCTTGCTGACCATGCCAGAACATACCCTCTTTGAGGCAGGGGCATAGGTCAGTTTATCCTGTGCCTTCAGCCTTTAGTGTGGCTTATAATAAAAGCTCAGTAAGTGAACATGCATTCAAGCGAGGCTGTGCCATCTGATTCTAATCTACCCTTTTCTTTCACTTCTGAGGGCTAACAGCTAGATTTAACATGTAGCAGGAATTAGAGGGTCTCAGGCAATGACTAGAGGGGACTTTTGACTCAGCCTCACTTGATCAAAACCAGGGTCCTATATTTTGTTATACTATGCCAATTTAGAATAACTATGTAACTCATGTTATGGGTATTTGGTGACTCTGCTTGAGGTACGTGTATGTTGTGATGGGATTGGTGGGTTAGGACACAACAGCAGTATGCCTGGTGTTCTAGGGTGCTTTTCTGTTGCTCTGACAAAAAGCAACTTGAGAAGAAAGGGTTATTTCATCTTATTGTTTATGATCCATCTATCACTGAGGGAAGCCGGAGGAGCAGGAGCTCAGGGTAGGAACTGAAGTAGGGAGTGTGGAGGAACGCTGCTTACTGGCTTACTCGGCTATCTCTTCCTTACATAGCTCAGGTCCACCTGCCTAGGGATGGCACAGATGGGGCCCTCCTCCTGCATCAGTTACCAGCTAAGAAAATGCCTCATAAATGTGGCCACAGGCCAATCCAATGGAGGTGAGTCCCCAACTGAGACTCCCTCTTCCCAAGTGTCTTTTGTGTCAAGTTGACAAAAACTAACCAGTACACCTGGTTTAGATTTCATCAAACTTGCAGTTGAAAAAGTTTTTTACAAAGTCAGGTTGTTCCAAGTAAATATATTTAAATGTCTTCTAGTGGAGCATGCCTTTACATTAAAATAAGTAACATTATAATTTCAGTTCCTCAGTAACTCTTTGCCACATTTCAAGTGTTCAGTAGCCACATGGAGCTGGTGGCCAATTCCTGGGCCAGTATATGGGGGAAGTGGACAACAGGATCTTCAAGTGATTGGATACAAAGCAAGGCATCCTAGGCAGGTAGAACAGCCTGAGAGCCAGCATGTGCCTGGCACGAGGCACAGTTTAGTCCCAATGGGAAGAGTTTGGATCCCAAATTATGGCATCAGGAGCCTTCTCTGTTGATTAACAGGAACCACCTGTGAAAACAGGTGACTTCACAGGGCACCAGTGCCTGAGAGGTGATGGAGTAAAGAGGTGCAGGAGTGTGCAGACAGCACTCTATCTGGCTATGTGTGAAAGAATGGACCCCTCTGGATTCTTTATAAAGCCCGAGTCAACAGGATACAGGAACCAGCCTGGGTTTTGGAGAGGGCACAGGGGTAGAGATGGCCTTGGCAGCTTGCACCCGGAATATGGGTTGACATTGAAAGGTTTAACCAACGAGGGTAGCTCTGCTAGTTACGAAGTGACTCCCTAAAGCTGACAATGGAGCCAAAGCACTGAGTTTGGTTTTCTTTCCTTTTAAAGCGAAGGTGTAATTTTGAACTCCAACCCCACCCTCTGAATCACAAAGGTGACCCTGGACTTTGCCCTGAGTCTAAGATTGTGAGAGATACTCCTTAGTGCTCAAGAACTTTGAGTGCTGGTTCTAGACTGGAACAGAAGTAAGGGCTCTTTGTTCTCAGAAGTCAGGGCAACCGAGAGCCCCCTGCCCCCTCTTGCCCCTAGCTTTTTCCCTGGAGAAGACTCATTCCTCGGGTGAACTCTGGTTTTGTCATGGTGAAAGGGAAAGCTCTGTTTCCTTCCTTGGACTCCTCTCAGCCTCCCTGTCCCCCACATCCTCTTGCCACGAATCCCCATGATTCCATCTCCATGTATGCATTGTCTATCTATCTAGATCACAAGCAAGTGTCCGGGAGCTGCTGGCACAGTTGGGGACCCATCCATGGACTGTGCTTCCTACTATCCCACTTAAGTATGAACTTCAAAGTGGTAATGTCCAGAAGTGTGGGGAGTCCTGCCCTGTGTGAGGTGTTGGGAGGCATGAAGAGGAAAGAGCAAGAGTATGAGGAGTTTATAGTGGGCATGACAGTCTGGCCAGTCTGCATTACTGTGCTCAGTGCTCTGTGCCTAGGGCAGTGAGAGAACGTCCCAGAAAAGGTTTCACGGGGCTGGAGAGATGGAGAGATAGTTCAGTGGTTAAGAGCACTGGGTGCTCTTGCAGAGGACCCAGGTTCGATTCTCAGCACCCTCATGGCGGCTAATAACCATCTGTTCCAGGGGATCCCATGTGATGCCTCTTCAGGCCTCCACAGGCATTGCACAACACAGGTGCAGTTACACACTTGCAGAAAATACACTCATACACATAAAATAAAAATTACCAATAAAATTGAAAAAAAGATTTTATTAGTTTTTTTTTGTGTACTCTTTGTGTGTGTGTGTGTGTGTGTGTGTGTGTGTTATATGTACAAGGGAGTGGGGTGCAAGCCCATGTGCACATGCAAAGATCAGAGGCAGATATTGTCCTGCTGTGTCATGCTTTGTCTTATTCCCTTGAGACAGGATCTCTAATCCTGGCCCCAGTGATATCCTGTCTCCACCCCCCACCCACAGCACTGGGGTTACAGGCACAAACAGCCACACCTGGCTTTTACATAGGTGCTGCAGATTCAAACTTGTTATGCTTGCTGCATAGCAAACCCCCTTATCCACCAAGCATCTCCCCAAGCCCCTATTTCATAATAATAATAATAATAAAAATTATTATTATTATTATTATTATTATTATTTTGGTCTTTTTGAGACAGGGTCTCCCTGTAGCCCCAACTGGCCTGGAACTCACTTTGTAGGCGAGGCTGGCCTCAAACTCACAGAGCTCCGCCTGCTTCTGCCTCCCAAGTGTTGGGATAAGGCATGCACCACCACGCCTAGCTCCAAGGCCCTATTTGAAAAAAAAAAAAAAAAATCAAATCTGTGTTTTTTTTCCTTGCTTTTTTTTTTTTTGGTTTTTTTGAGACAGGGTCCCCCTGGACCCCTAGGTGGCCTGGATTCGCTGTGGAGACCAGGCTGGCCTTGAACTCACAGAGATCCAACTGCCTCTGCCTCCCGAGTGCTGGGATTAAAGGCGTGTGCCATCACACCTGGCTTCCCATGGTCTTTTTGTTATCCATTAACACATTTAAAAATCTTTTTTATTCATTAAAATATGTGCATATTCCTTTCAGATTGTTTTGTTCTCCTTCAATCCCTAAGATGTCAATTCTTTTGTTATTGCAGTCAGCTAAATAGTTCACATGTGTTCAGTTCTTTTGTGTACACCTTCTGTAAGAGCCCATTCTCCTGGGGAGTCCACTGTAATGAACACGTGAAAAATTTGTCTCTTTCAAGGCCACAGAGTTTTTCTCCATTATGAGATCAGCTCCCCTGATGCTTAATGGAGTTCCATTAAAATGTTGTGTCACTTTTCAGTTCAAGGGGACATGGTCCATCATGGCAGAAAAGGCTTGGTGACAGGAATAGGAGGCAGCTGGTCACATAGTGTCAGCTATTGGGAAGCCTGGCTTGGTTTTGAGGCAGGGTCTCACTACATATAGCCCAAGCTGATCTGAAATTCATCATGATAGGTCTTGAACTCATGATCTTCAGCCTCCTTAATGCTGGGAATGGTGGTGTGTACCACCATGCCTGGTGCTGGTAGTCCCTGTTTTCCTGAGCTCTTGCTGCATGCGAGGCACTGTCCAAGGGCTTATCATCTGTGAAGTCTTTTAGGGTTCCCAGTTCTTAAAAATGCAATTTGTCGCCGGGCGTGTTGGCACATGCCTTTAATCCCAGCACTCGGGAGACAGAGGCAGGCGGATCTCTGTGAGTTCAAGGCCAGCCTGGTCTACATAGTGAGTTCCAGGCCAGCTGGGGCTACAGGGAGACCCTGTCTCAAAAAGACCCCCCCCTCAAAAAAAGCAATTGTCCAAGGTTGACTTCAAGGGATGGTGCTGATTCAAACCTAGAAATGACTAACTCACACCATTTTCCTTGATCAAACTACCAATCTGCAAACCACTGATCATCCCTTAGAGAACACTCAGAGCATCCCACTGGGAGCACTTGAGGAACCCACACTAATCTCCATTAAGTTTTATCATTTGCTGAATGAACCAACTTCATATATCAGGGGCCTCATGTAGGCCTCATTCCCTGTTGTTAATTGGAATAAGCTAGAAATCTTGTCTATCTCTCTCTCTCTCTCTCTTTCTCTCTCTCTCCCTCCCTCCCTCCCTCCCTCCTTCTCTCTCTCTCTCTTTCTTTCTTTTTCTTTCTTAGTAGTTCTGAGGATCGAAGCTAGAACCTCTGACCTGTTGAGCAAGCATGCTAGAAGCAGTGAGCTACACCCCCCAACTTGAGTGAGAAGAACTGAGCGGATGGTTCTGTGCAGAGTATGAAGGGGATATGTAAACCACTGTCATGGCTTCGTCTAGGCACAGAGTGCATCCAGTGTGGAGTCTTGGAGTGTACACAGCTCTCCCCCAACCCCCACTGAGACCCAGCAGCTCCAAGCCCCCCAGGCTGGGAGGGTCTGGGCAGCAGCTTCCTCCCAGCACTGGCTGGGCACTGGGCCCAGACTTAGGCATTTCTAGGTCAGGCAGTTCTATCTTCAGCCTGGCCTGAGGATATAGCTTGTATAAACTGCAGACATTGCAGGCGTGCTGTGTAAACACAGACTATCTCCCACTCCAAAGTTTCCTTTGGGGAAGCTCTTCCAGGGGGGAGACTCTATTCCAATGCCTTATCAACTTGAGCTTCCTACCCTGATATAAGGAAGCTATTAAAGTTCGTTTCCTGGTATTGCCTTGACCCTACCCAGAGATGCTCCTGTGGAAGCAAATGTCCCTTAGGGGTGATTTTTTTTTCACACTCCTCAAATCAATTACTTGGCCTCAAATCCCCCACATCAAACAAGCCTGCAGGAACTTTGAACATGTTTTTAGCCAAACCCTGTGTCCTTAAAGTTTACTGTCTTACCCCAGCTGGTCTAAATG
The DNA here is from genome assembly GCF_000622305.1 of Nannospalax galili. Classification (NCBI taxonomy): domain Eukaryota; kingdom Metazoa; phylum Chordata; class Mammalia; order Rodentia; family Spalacidae; genus Nannospalax; species Nannospalax galili. The sequence continues at coordinate 2,921,997 of NW_008346898.1, read as the reverse complement.
TGTTTACTTGGCCCTCCTTGAACAGTCCTTTTGCCTCTTTTATATTTATAAACCGTTTTTCCTTCCCCATGTCAGCCAAACCCTTTACAATCA
>NW_008346898.1:2916080-2921885 GCF_000622305.1 Nannospalax galili | reverse complement strand
GGGGGGGGGGGGGGGAGGGGAGGCGGTGTGTGCATGTGCATGTACGCACATTTATGTGTATGAGTGCAGGCATGCGTGCCTCGCCTGTATGTGACAGTCAGAGGACAACGTTGGGTGTCCATTTTCCCAATTCATCTTCTTTGAGACAGTGCCTCGTGTTCACTGCTGTGTATGCCAGGCTAGCTGGCTCTATAGCTCCTGGGGCCAGGGGGTGGGGGGGGTCTCCTGTCTATGCCCCACATCTTGCCATAGGAGTACTAGGATTACAGATATACTACCATGTTCAGCTTTGTGTGGGTTCTGGCAGTACAAACTCAAGTCCTCATACTTGTCCAGCAAGCACTTAACCCACTGAGCCACTCCAACACCAATCTCACATAAATTCTCTTTCCTTTGTAAACTTCTCCTCCTCTTTCCCTGGCTTCCCTCTTGCCCTTCTGATTGATTGTAAGTCTCTGCCTTCATATCCACCTGGAGGAAAGAATTCAAGGGAAAAGAAATGGCAAAAGATTTCCCTAAGATGGACCTAAGATCTATCCAAGTGTTGCTTGGTACTGTCTTTGCTCTCCCTCCCATTTGAACTTGGTAGGACACATAGTCTTTGCCCCACACAGGTTAGCACTAGCTTCCAAGATGGTCCCTGCTGTGGTTTGGATATGAAATATCCCCCCCAGATTTGTGTGCTTGAGCACTTGATCCCCAGCTAGTGGTACTATTTGAGAAGATTGTGGAACCTTCAGAAGGTGGAGCCTCATTGGAGGAGGTGGGTCACTGGGGGCCTGGCCTTAAGGTTTTATAGCCTGGCATTCCCTCTTCCTGTCTGTTCTCTGCTTCCTGACTGCAGACTTCCAGACTCAGTGTAACCAGCTACCTCACACTCTTGCCACCATATCTTCCCTACTGTGACGGACTGTATCCCTTCAAACTATAAGCCCAACTAAGCCCCTCCACTCTTAAGTTCTTCTTTCTCTTCTTCCTCTTCCTCACCCTCCTCCTCTTCCTCTTCTTCCTCTTCTCTTCCTCCTCCTCTTTCTCATTTTCCTCTTCATCCTTCCTTTTTCTGAGATAGGATCTCCCAGGCTGTCCTTGAACTTGCCGTGTACCAGAGGAGGATCATAAACTTCTAATGGTTCTGCTTCTACCTCCCAACTGCTGAAATTACAGGCATGTACCACCACACCCATTTTATGCAGTACTAGGGACTGAATCCAAGGCCTTGTGTATGTTAAACAAGTACTTTATGAGCTGAGCTACATTCCCAGCTCTTAAATTTCTTCTCGTCTGGTATTTGGTCACAGCAACAAGAAGAGTAACTAATACAGGCCCAGTGAGTTTCTGCTCCTGATGTTCCTATCCTTGTGTAGTCCATCCCCAAATAGACAGGCCTGTACTGTGTAAACCAGGGTATTGTAACACAGTGTGATTTCTGAGGGTAAGTCTTAAAAGACTTTGTGACTTCTGTTGTGCTCTCTTGGATTATCTGGCAGGGAAGAAGCCGGCTGCCATGTTATGAGGACACTCAAGCAGCCGTCTGGTGAAAGTTAACATGATGAAAGTTAAGGTCTCTTACCCATAGCCAACATCAACATGTTGGCCGTATGAGTGAGCCACCTCAGAATTGAGGGAAATAATTACAAATAATGCAAATCTTTCTACCAAAGGAATGATCAGGAATGTAACCTTTGTAATGCTATTTTGTAATCTCCTCTACCTTGTAAAACTTTTTGCTTACACACAAAAATGTCCTGCCACATTCCAGGAACTTGATGGCCCAGAGCAGTGGGCCCTTTCCCCCTTTCCTTCATTTCCTTTGCTCTGATTCTTTTAAAATTACCCAACCACAAAAGACTGTGAGGTCAGACCCCAGCCAATGGGGACAAGGCACAGAACTCTCACCTTAGGAAAAAAAACCCATCAAATTTCCTGCTTGGCATGCTTGCTTGCTACCCCAAAGAGGCAATGAACCTTTTTGCAAAAGTAAAAGCTGCCTTGCTGGTTTACTTTTGCTTTGTCTGCATGTTCTCTGTGAGGTATTGGTGGGGTCTTTGGATCCAAGATTTTATTTCCAAGAGAGGTAGTGCTAGTCAATCCCCAGAGCAGGTCACAATGTCTAAAAACTGATAAGAGACCTTAAGCTAGAATCATGAAGCTGTGAGTTCCTCCTAAATTACAGACTCACTGGAACTATGTAAAAAAAAATGTCTATATGGTATTAAACTACCAAGTTATATAACAAATAACCAATTAGAGGGCTGAGGATATAGCTCAGTTGGTAGAGTACTTACGTAATTTACAGGATGCCCTGGGTTCATTCCCCAGTACAAGATAAATCTGAGTGTGATGGTGTGTACCTGTAATCTCAGCACTTGGGATGTGGAGTTAAAATAAATCAGAAGTTCAAGGCCATCCTTGGCTACATAGAGAGTTAGAGACTAGCTTGATAGATAGGAACTTGAGGCTGTATCGCAAAACAAAACAAAATAAGCAACAAAAGTTTATCAAACTGGGCTGGAGAAATGGCTCAGTGATTAAGAGTGCATATTATTCTTACAGAGAACCTGAATTTAATTCTTAGCACCCACTTCAAGTGGCTCACAACCACTTGTAACTCCAGCTCCAGGGGATCTGACACCCTCTTCTGAACTCTGTGAGAACATGCACTCATGTACACATAACGCACGCCCACACACGCGCACACACACACACACACACACACACACACACACACACACACACACAGACTCCATATATACGTAATTAAAAATAAGAGTTTGGAGATATGACTCAGCAATTAAGGGCACTGTCTCCTCTCGAAAATGACCTGGAAGGTATCCATATGGAGGCTAATAATTGCCTGTAACTCCAGTTCCAGAGTATCCAACACCCTTTTCTGACCTCTGAGGGCATTGCATATAAAGTGCACTTACATGTAGGCAAAACACTCATACACATAACATAAAAATAAATAAATAAATATTAAGCTCATTAATCAACAGATAATCAATTTGGACCTTAAATAATGATGATAATAAATCCCAGCTCTTGGGAAGCAGAGGCAGGAGGATTTCATGTTTGATGCCAGCCTAAGTGTCTCACTAAATTTGCCCCTTCCTGCTCTCTGTTTGACCCGCCCTCACTCTCTTCACAGTCTCATGATCCTGACGTGGATAGACAAACCACATAACACATCTTTATCTGAATTTTGCATAGTTTATACCTTTGGGGGATGGAGGGGAGGGACTTACAAAGAAATGAACACCTGGAGCCCAGCCTTGCTTGACCCACCGTTCCCAATTGCTTTTGCCTACGGTCTGCCTCATCTCGTATCTCCAAATGTCCACTCACCCCACAGAGTTCCGTGAGGGGTTCACGGGTCCTCTCAAGGTCCCCTGGAGCCCACAGGGTCCAGGGCAGGCTGGCTCACCAGTTCCCTGTTCCCTGCTTCCCAGAATGGCACCAATTCCTCCTCCTTTGGTTCCAATCTCCCACCACACTAGGCTCCACCCTTCCCAGAGTGCCCTGCTCGCACCCACGGCTCTTCAGCGGAGGTCAGGAGGAATAAATTATTTTCAGGCTACACTAGGTTGCATAAGAAGATACTCCCACCCCCTAAAAAAGTCAATAATGGCAAAAATAGAATTACCCAGCTGAATGTTTGATAACTGCTAAACACTGCTCAGCACTGTCACGCGGCTCATTCAGCAAGCAGGCAGTAGCAATAGCAAAAGCAATAATTCATAGCAGCGGTATGGCAGAAGCTGTGCAAGTGTTCCGTGTCTTTCATCCCATGCAGTTCTCATGATGTACTATGAAGGGGTGCCATGATTGCCGTCATTTCCCCCCTTAACTAGGGCGGTGAGTACCACGATGCTCCAAGGATGCCTGAAATTAGCCAGGTCTGAGTCTCTTATATACTATGCTTATCTTCCTGTGCATACACCACTACAGTAAGCTTTGGTTTCTAAATTAGACATAGTAAGAGATTAACATCAATAGATAATAATAAAATTGAACAAATATAATCATATACTATAGTCAATGTTTTAAGAAATGTATGAATTATTTCTGGAAATTTCCTGTTAGTACTAGCAGACAGTGCTGACCTCAGGGAGCTGAAGGCACAGATAACAGTAGATTGCCATATATCCTGCCCCCTGTATCCTCGTTCTGTATTCAGGACTCAACCAGCTGCAGGTAGAGAATATTCTAGAAAAAAAAGGTGTGCATAATGTTTTTCTTATAAACAATATATGATAACTATTTACATAGTCTTTACACTTACTGGGTTTTGGTAGTAATGTAAGATGATTATATATAAAGTTTAGGGGAAAAGTGTGTAGGTTACATGAAAATATAGCTCCATTTTATATACAGAACTTCAGCATCCAAGGCTGACGCCCTTAGAGAGTTTCAGACTCAACCCTCTCACAAGGATCCTGAGAGACAACTTTATAAGGAAATTGAGACAGAGAAGTCAAGGCGTGGTGTGGTGGTGCATGCCTGCAGCCCAGCACTAGTGAGGTGGAGGCAAAAGGATCAGAAGTTTAAGGTCATCTCCGCTACATAGTACATTTGAGGCTGTCCTGGGCTGTATGAGACCCTAGTGGGGGGAAGTTGAGCAACAGGATGCGCAGCTTGGACATAGTATGTTCTGGTTTCATTTTCATTGCTGTGATGAAATATCTTCACAAAAAGCAACTTAGGGGAAGAAAGAGTTTATTTCAGCTTTACAATTCCAGATCACAGTCCATATTACGGAAGTCAAGGCAGGAACTCAATGTAGGATCTTAACGGCAGTTCTGTTTGCTATTCCACAGAGCATTACCTCTGACCAGGGAACTCACTTCACACCCAAGAAAGGACAACAGGAACCATGGAGGACTCGGTTGCTGGCTTGCAGGCTGGCTTATATTCAGCTAGCTTTTTTATATAGTTGAGGACCACCTGCCTGAGAAATGGTGCTGTCCACAGTGGTCTGGACCCTCCTACATCAATTAACAGTCAAGATAATGCCCCACAGACATGCCCACAGGGCAATCTGATCTAAGAAATTCCTCAACTGAGGCCCTCCTCTCAGATGACTCTAGGCTGTGTTGATAGTTACAGCTAACCCAGGACAACGATGTAGAACTGGGATTAGAACCCAGACTTCCTCTGAAAGCCTGTGTTGGTCCCTCTTCCCTAAATCGCTCTTTTGTTCTAGATACAATCCTGGCTCTCCAGCACACTGGACTCTTTTTCTAGTGACTGTGTCTTTCGTTTGTTTCCCCATTAGGATGCACACATACAGGATGGATAAATGCTGCTGACTTGCCTGGATCCCTTAGCTCAACACCAGCATTCAACTTCACTGAGGTACTTTTTCACACGTAAATATGGGAAAGTGTTTTGTGGCTCTCAGAACTGCTGCCACACAGAGACAACTCTTTTTCTTTTCTTTTAAGCTAGAGGCATGAGGAGTGTCACCCTGACTGAAACTAGAGAGGCTGTCACCCAGCATGAGGCTGAGGTTATGCTGTGTCATGGGATTTGACTTACAACTTCTTCATGTTCCCTACCCTCTCTGGGATGCATAGCTCCCACTGCACCTCATTAAAAGGATCTCATAGGAGCTGGGAACATGGCTCTGTTGCTAAAGTGCCCATTGAGTTTGGATCCTCAGTACCCATGTAATAGCCAGGCACAGCTGGGCATGGTGGCATGCACCTGTAGTCCCAGCACTTGGGAGGCAGAGGCAGGCAGATCTTTGTGTGTTCAAGGTCAGCCTGGTCTACATAGTGAGTTCCAGGCCAGTTGGGGCTACAG
>NW_008346898.1:2872550-2915769 GCF_000622305.1 Nannospalax galili | reverse complement strand
ATGGTGGCACATGCCTTTAATCCCAGCACTTAGGAGGCAGAGGCAGGTGAATCTCTGTGAGTTCAAGGCCAGCCTGGTCTGCATAGTGAGTTCCAGGACAGCTGGGGCTACAGGGAGACTCTGTCTCAAAAAGACCAAAAAAAGGACATGAAAAGCACTCTCTCACTGAACTATAACCTCAGACCCCCAGGGGAACTTGTGACATCTATTTCACTTAAAAGTCCTTAGAAAGCCTTAGTCCATTTTGTGTTTTATTTATTTTTACTTTATGTGTATGAGTGTATTGCCTGCATGTATGTAAGTGCGCCCGTGTTGTATAATGCCTGAGGAGGTCAGAAGAGGGCATTGGATTCCCTGGAACTGGAGTTATGGATGGTTGTTAGCCCCCATGTGGGTGCTGGGAATCGAACCTGGTTCTTCTGCAAGAGCAGCAGTGCTCTTAACCAGTGAGACATCACTCCAGTCCCATTTTGTGTTATTGTACCAGAATACCTAAGACAGTGATTTTTTTTTCTGAGACAGGGTCTCCCTGTACCACCCCCCGAGCCTGGAACTCACTATGTGGACTAGGCTGGCCTTGAACTCACAGAGATTCACCTGCCTCTGCCTCCGAGTGCTGGGATTAAAGGTGTGTACTACCACGTCCAGTCTAGACTGAGTGATTTATAAAGAAAAGAAATATCTTTCTTATAGTTCTCAAAACTAGGAAGTTTCTGGTCAAGGCTTTGCATCTGGCTAGGGGCTTCTTGCTGATGGAGACTTGCTGGAGCTTCTCAAGGAGGCATGAAGCATTGCTTAGAGACCCAACCACATCTCACAGGTCACACCCCTAGATACCATTATCATAGGCCTCTGGGGATTGTTTTTAATGCATAAATTCTTAAAGAAAATCATCAAACTGCAGCATGCATCAGTACACTAGTCCCACATAAACATTAGCTCATTTCAGCTCTGCCTCCTGGTCTGGGAGTCAGAGCTCTGATAATCTGACTGGTAAGGTCTTCAACACGATAGGATTCTTCTTTAGGACTGTCCTCAGCATGGTGGTGCTGTAGGGAGCCTTCAGGGAGGTTGGCTAGCAAACCTCCAGTTAAGGAGGTCCCTTTGTGTCATTTTGTTTTGTCATTGACTTGATTAAAATTACTTAGAATTTTACTTTACAGCTGGGTGTGGTGACCCTTTTTATGGTGACACTTTTAATCCCAGCATTCAGGTAGCAGAGGCAGGCAAATTTCTGTTTCAGGCCAGCCTGGCCTGTACATTGAACTCCAGGCTAGTTAGGGCTCTGTCTCAAAATTAGTAAGACTCCGTCTCAAAAATAACCAAACTAATATATTTTTTATTTTACCAAGTACTTGCTGTGCAAGACAGACAGACAGGTTTTATTTTTTATTTAAAAAATTTTTTTGCCGGGCGTGGTGGCACACGCCTTTAATCCCAGCACTCAGGAGGCAGAGGCAGGCGGGTCTCTGTGAGTTCAAGGCCAGCCTGGTCTACATAGTAAGTTCCAGGACGGCTGGGGCTATAGGGAGACCCTGTTTCAAAAAAGATCAAAATTTTTTTTATTTATTATTTTTAGTTTATGTGTATGAGTGTATTGCCTGCATGTATGTGAGTACACCCGTGTTGTGCAATGCTGCGGATATCAGAAGAGGACTTCGGATTCCCCTGGAACCGGAGTTAAGGACGGTTTGTAGCCACCATGTGGGTGCTGGGAATCAAACCTGGGTCCTCTGCAAGAGCAGTTGGTGCTCTTAACCACTGAGCCATCTCTCCAGCCCCAACAATCAGGTTTTAATAGTCAGAGCCCATGTAAAGCTGAATATGATGGTACACATCTGGGCAGTGGATACAGGAGAATGGACTGGAATGTCCTGGGCCAGCTAACTTGGAGTACACAGCAGGTTAGAAGCAAGACAGACCCTGCCTCAAGAAGGTGGAAGGAGAGAACTGACTCTAAAAGTTAGCCTCTGACTTCCACATACATGCCATGGCACATGTGCACCTGCATACACACATACACGTAAATAAATAAAACAAATTTTTTTTTTTGGTCTCTTTGAGACAGGGTCTTCCTGTAGCCCCAGCTGTCCTGGATTCACTATGGAGACCAGGCTGGCCTTGAACTCACAGAGATCTGCCTGCCTCTGCCTCCCGAGCGCTGGGATTAAAGGTGTGCGCCACCACGCCCAGCTAAGAATTTTAATTCATTTTATCAAACCAGGTATGGTGGCATACTCCTGTAATCCCAGCACTCAGGAGGCTGAGGCAAGAAGATTTGGGGTTTGAGGTCAGCCTATACTATGTAATGAGACCCTGTCTAACACACACTGAAAAAAAGAAGTCATTTAACCCAACTTTTTAAAAACTCCTAGGAACAGAACTCTAGACCATAAGGAAAAACATGACAAGGGACCCTGACCTCCAAAGAGCTGACTGCTGGTGCAGAAGACTGGGCAAAGTGCAGTAAATTATTCTGGTCATTTGTGGGCCAGAAAGGGATAACCGGGCAAAGCGAGGACTCAGTGTGGAAGCTGCTGGACTTGGGTTTTCGAATAGGAGCTTCACACTCCCTGCTCCAGTTGCTTTGGTGCTGTCCTGGTGCCTGCTCAGTGCTTTGCATCTGGAATCAGGATGTCAGGCTGGATGGAAAGTGCTGCTTTTACATCCTGTTCCAAGTGCTTCCTGGAAAGACAGAAAAGAAGAGGACAACAGAGGCTGTTGAGCCCCAGCCTGCTTCTTCTCATGGAGCAGTGAGTCACTGTTAGGAAACAGGCAGCAGAAGCCACCATGTTCTGACCATGGCACGAAACCATAGATGTTCCAGGAGTCCCGGGAACTGGTTCATGTAAATGTACACAGACATGATGCCAGGCTCATAGAAACCCCTTTGGAACCTCAGACTCTTCCCTAGATTCCCAGTGCTTTAGCTGAACAGAATTCTCCTGTAGTGGAAGGCTGTGGGGAAGACCCTGAGCTAGGAGCTGGGGGACTGGAACATGCTTAGGGCATATCCTCAGGGTGCCTCAGGTTTATAAATCACTACAGGTCAGTGACTCCTAAGGTCAAGTTTGAATTAATGAGGATCAAGATCTACTCAGTATTCCCCAGCAGAGCTGCAGGAAACTCTCAATTCACTTAGTATTCTAAGACACCCTTGCCCCAGTAAGGAGGCATTTAAGCCATCTCAGGGTCAGCCTCCTAAGCTGCCTGTGATGTCTCAAGCTGCCAGAACAGATTAGCCAAACCTGGTGTGCTTAAAGCAAAAGAAAAAAAAATAAAGATTTATTCTATTTTATGTATATCTGTGTGACTGTATGGGGGTGACTGTGGAAGTCAAAAGAGGGCAGGGATCCCATGGAGCCGGAACTGGGTGTTTGTGAGTCTCCGAGTGTGGGAACTGGGATCCGAACTCCAGTCTTTGTGACTGAGCAGCAAGGGCTTTTAACCACTAAGCCATCTCTCCAATCTCAAAACATCAGAAATTTATTCTCTTAGTTCTAGAAACCAGAAGTTCAAAATCAAGGTGTAGGCGGACCATTTTCTCTCCGACAGCTCCAAGGAAGGATCCTGCCTTGTCTCTCCTCACTGCTGATGTCTGCCAGAACCTTTGTCATTGCTCTACTCACATGGCTACCACCTTCTCCCTGGGTCTTCACGTGGTTTCTCCTTGAAGTTCTGATAACTGGACCCAGAGCCTTGCACATGTTAGGCAAATGCTCTACCAATGAGCTACATCCCCAGATCAAAGAGCTCTCAAATATATATACATATATATGTATATATGTATATATAAATGTATACTATATTAAATATGTACACATACATAATATATATTTATGGTTGGACTTTTGTTTTTTTCTTTTTAAGACGGTCTCACACTGTAACCAAAGTGGCCTGGAATTCACTGTGTAACCCAGGCTGGCCTCAGACTCTCAGAGATCCTCCTGCCTCAGCCTTCCAACTATTGGGATCATAGGTGTGGGTTACCAGGCCCAGCCAAATATCCTGTTTATAAGAATACTGATTAGGGATTAGGACTCACCCGACCTCATTCTGACTTGATTACTTTTGGAAAAGATATTATGTCCAAGTAAGGCTGCATTCTTAAGTATTAGAATCTAAATCTACCTTTTTTGTCGGGCAGAAAGACAACAATTTAACCCATAATACCAGCCTCCCCGCCTTTTTTTTTTTTTTTTTTTTTTTGGACAGGGTCTCAATGTGTAGCTCTAGCTGGCCTGGATCTTACTATGTAGAGTAAGATGACCTTTATCTGCCTGCCTCTGCCTCCCAGTTGTGGGGATTAAAGGCATGTGCTACTGTGCTTAATCTATCAACCTTTTAAAATTATTCTTTAGTTTTAAAGAATATGGGGATATGGCTCAATGGGTAAAAACACTTGCTTACAGAAGTGTGAGGACCTGAGTTTGAATCACCAGAATCCAAGTAAAAGCGTGATGCATAGTGTGAATGTCTGTAATCCCAGGACTCCTACAACAAGATGGGATGTAGAGATAAGAGATGCCCAGAAGTGCCAGGCATGGTGGCGCACGCCTTTGGTCCCAGCACTCAGGAGGCAGAGGCAGGGGGGTCTCTGTGGGGTTCAGGCCCGGCCGATCTCCATAGTGAATCTAGGGCCGCCGTGGCTCAACGGGGGGCCTCTTTCCAAAAAAACAAAAAAAAAAAAAAAAGAGAGAGAGAGAGAGAGAGAGAGAGAGAACGAGAGCAATCCTTTGCAGGCCAGCCAATCTGCCACATGCTGATAGAGATCCTGACACAAGGTGAAAGGGGAAGACTGATCACCCAAGGTTTTCTCTGCTCACTACATGCACCTTGTGGCATGAACATGCCCACATTCACACACACAAATATACACACATACATGCACATCTACACACATACACACAAAAAATAATAAATAAATAAGAATATTCTTACAAGACCCACAGCAACATAGAACTGTGGCCAAAATTTGGATTGTGTAGCTAGGAAGACTTGGTTGGAAACTGCATTAGTCACCCACACAACAAGGTGGATTTTAGAGGGTTCAGCTATCACGGAGGGGAGGCAATGGGGGAGCTTAATGAATCACGTCATGGTGGGTCAGGAAGAGAAGAGCAACAGGAAATGACCAGCAATGAGATAACCCAAGGACTTGTCCTGAGAGTCCTATTTCCTTCTGTTAGGCACCACCTCCCAAAGTTTCCAGAACCTCCCCAAACAGTACCATCAGCTTTGAGGTAAACATTAAAACATGAGCCTGTGGTGGGGTGGCGGGCATTTCAGATTCAAAACCTTTAGTAGTTCTTTGAAATTGATTCTCACTGCAACCTGAACTTGCAATGTCCTCTGTAACAGGGACAATAATATTTTCCCTAAAGGGTCAGTGCTGATACATGTGTCACCTAGAGTATCTGGATCAATAAATATCACACATACACATACACACATGGGCATACACATACATATGCACACGTGTATGCATACACTGTACATAGTACCTGGCTTGTACCTTGAGAGCCATTCCATGGACAGGTGTGATTGCTAAGCTCAAATGTCAATTGATGAGATCTAGAATCACCTGGGAGACTGACCTTTGGACATGCTTGTGAGAGATTACCTTGAGTAAATTAATTGTGGTGGGAAGACCCATTCAGTGGTACCATTCCACCATGGGTAGGGGTCCTAGACTGTATAAAAAGGGAGATGTACCTTGAGAGCCATTCCATGGACAGGTGTGATTGCTAAGCTCAAATGTCAATTGATGAGATCTAGAATCACCTGGGAGACTGACCTTTGGACATGCTTGTGAGAGATTACCTTGAGTAAATTAATTGTGGTGGGAAGACCCATTCAGTGGTACCATTCCACCATGGGTAGGGGTCCTAGACTGTATAAAAAGGGAGAAAATGAGCTGAGTGCATGCATTCTCTCTCTCTCTCTCTCTCTCTCTCTCTCTCTCTGTCTCTCTCTCTGTCTCTCTCTCTCTGACTATGGGTGTGATATGTCGAGCTCCCTCAAGCTTCTGCTGCCACGACTCCCCCGTCATGATGGACTGTACCCTGAAACTGTGTACCCAAATCAGATAAACTTTCTTTCCTTAAGGTCTAGCTCTCTCTTAACCACTGAACCATCTCTTGCTTTTGTTAGAGTATTTTATCACAGCAACAGGAAAGTAACTAATATAACAGGAAAGGGAAGATGGACCTAAAGAAGTAGTTAAAATAAACTGTGTTGCTAGAAATAACCAGAATAGTGCAAAGTAGAACGCAAGTGAAAAGGAAAACCTGAGAGGCTTCCCAGAGGAGGTGACACTAGAGGAAAGGTTACATGAGGGTTTATCAGGCATGGAGATGTGAACACAACAGTGCCATTGAAGACATTATAGCAACTGGTACTGTAGGCCTGACTGAGTAAGGGGAGGAGCTGTGGGAGAGGAGGCGGGAAGAGTGGATAGGAAACAATAATGAAAGACTTCTTTTTTCTTTTTGAGATAGGGTCTCATGTAGCTCAGGGTGGCCTTGAATTCACTACAGATGACTTTGAACTTCTGATCCTCCTGTCTTCAGTTCCTGAGTTCTGGTATTACAGAAGATATGTGACACCTTGTCTGGGTTTTATGCAGTGCTGGGGATTTGAGCCTGGGGTCTCATGTATGCTAAACAAGCACTCTACCAATTGAGCTAGTCTCCAGTCTTACATATGACTTCTTGTGCTCTACAAAGAAGCATGGACTTTGCTGTGAGCCATGAGGAGACATTTCAAAGTTTGAAGAATTGATCAAGTTCTGAAGGAAATAGTTCAACAGCCAAGGAAAGTTTAATCCATGAGCCAAGTAAAGGAAAGGATGTACAGGGTAGAGCAGAACCCTGGGGCTAGAAACAGTGGGGAACTGGGTGCATCTAACCTGGGACTACAGGGAGAGAGAGAGAGAGAGAGAGAGAGAGAGAGAGAGAGAGAGAGAGAGAGAGAAAGAGAGAGAGAGAGAGAGAAGGAGGGAGGGAGGGAACACTAGATTGCCATGGGGCCATGGGCCCTGGTCAGGGAGGCGGCCACTGACAGCGCTGGTTGTTCAAGGGTTCAATATCCTGGCTGCTTCCCACCTTCTAATCTCCTAACCCAAAAGGCATCTGTGGGCATAGAAGCCCATGCAATAGAGTCTGTGGAATCCAGCTCCCCAAGTGGGTGAGGAGCTGAAAATAGGATGTGGGGAAGTGAAGGACAGGTAGCTATCCCAGAGTATCAGCTAATGGACTGAGGAGGTTGGGTTCAGAACACTCAGAAGTCTGGCATGACATATTTTGGAAGGACAAGGTCAGGACTGAAAGAAATTTGAGGGGAGTGTTGACCATGCTTAGTAACCTCTAATTGCAGAAGATGAGGGAAAAGGAAGATTCTAGACATTAAGGCTCAGAGGAAATGTATGACTGTTGGTACTGTCAATTCAGAAGTCAAAGAGGGAGGGGGCTGGAGAGATGACTCAGTGGTTAAGAGCTCTGGCTGTTGCTTGCAGAGCACCAAGCTTCACTTCCCAGCACTGACATGGTGGCTGACAACTATTCATAATTCCAGTTCCAGGAGAATCTGATACCCTCTTTTGACCTCCATAGGCATTGAACAACATAGGTGCACTTATATACATGTGGTCAATACAGTCATACACGTAAAATGAAAACAATAAATAAAATATTTTTTTAAAAATGAAAAAAGAGAAAGTTTTATTTAGCTCAAAGACTGGGAATGGAGTAGGGGTGATGTGATGTTAATAAACTCAGCTGGAAACTGTTGTGGGACTGGAGGGGTCATCTTTACCAGTCCATAGACAATTGGTGACATGCATCTCAAAGTGCGTTGTCCAATATAGAAGACATTAGCCACAGATGGCTGTTTAAATCAACTGAAACTAAGTAACCTCTAAAGTCCAGTTCCTTAGTTACACTGGCCACATCTCATGTTCAGCGGACTGAGATGGTAGCTACCATGTTGGATGAAGGTTTGTAGGACATTGTCATCATCACAGCAAGGTCTATTGGGCAGCACTGGTCTAGAGAGTGACCCAAGAAGGAGGAGAGCATAGAGAGTAAGAATGGACTCTTTACAAGACATGCACACTTACTGAACAGCTTGAGCATCCAGCAAAGCAAACCAGGAAGCAACTACTGAGAAAAAGAGCAAAAATAGAATAGAGCCATGTCCCAGAAAGCAAGGGCAAGGCCTCAAGAGGGACAAGGGAGCGGTTTGAAAGGCAGCGGACCATCAAGAGAAGGGGACTGGGAATACAGCTCTGTGCTGGATAGCTTTAGTTGTAAACCTGACACACTGGGTGGAGGGAGCCTCAGTTGGGGAATTGCCTCCATTGAACTGCCATGTGGCCATGTCTGTGGGATATTTTCTTGATTTTTGAGTGATGTAGGAGGGCCCAGCCCACAGTGCCACCTCTGGGCAGGTTGTTCTGAACTGTGTAAGAAAGCAGACTGAGCATAGGCCAGAGGATGAAATCAGTAAGCAGTGTTAAGCAGTGTTCCTCCATGGCCTATATTTCAGCTCCTGCCTCCAGGTTCCTGCCCTGAGTTCCTACCTTGGGCTCCCTGGTGAATTGTGACCTGGGAGATGTAAGCAGAATAAACCCTTTCCTCCTCAAGTTGGTATTGGTCAGAGCATTTTGTCACAGCAATGGAGAAACACACTAGAACTTGGTACCAGGATCGTGGGGTATTGCTGTGACAAACCTGATTGTTGATTTTGGGGAGAATTGTGGAACTGTTTGGAACTTTGGACTGGAAAAGTCATTGAGTGCTTAGAGTGTGTTGCTGTGGAGCTTGGAACAGTTATGCTGAAAGAGTTGTGAACAATGGAGGCCTGGCTTGTGAAGCTTCAAAGGGAAGCAGAGACTCTCAGGGCTGTTTGTGTGATACCTTGAATTGAGAATCTGTGGGTTCTGGTTGGCTGGGGCTGAAGAATCAGCTGTGATTAAGAAGAGACCAGAACCTGAAGTAAAACCTTTGCTTTACTGGGACAATTGATGCTGGTTAGCTGGTGTTGAAAAATCAGCTATAAGTAACAAGAGATCAGCATCACTGTGGTAAAATCTTCTGGTAAGTATTTCGTCAGGGTCAGCACACAGAAACTATGGCCCAAAGGGGGCCCGAGCCTCTATCTCAAGCTGGAAGCAGGATTTGGTAATGTGTAAGGGTCTCCTGCATGGTTCTGGTGTTGAAAGCATGAAGGGGTCACAGAGAGCAGCTGAGGCTTGGCACTCTGAGAGGCCAGGAAAGGCCATAAGAGAAAGTGCAACTTCATTTGCAGTGAAGACCCCAGGTTTGAAGGGTCATAGAGGGAATCCAAAGCTTTGTACCCTAAGAGGCCAGTGAAGTTGCAGCCTCAGTTTCAGTGGAGATCCCAGCTTTTGGAGATACCAGGACTGTGAGACAACAACCAAGGGCAGCAGTAGGTGTGTAATGAAGTTGGCCTGGATCTGTGAGATGGCAGACCTGTGTGTGCTGTGGGCAGCAGAATCAGAGGAGTGGAACTGTCAAACCCTTTGGAGCCCAGAAGACCGTGAGTGAGTGAATCCCAGACGACCACTTTTGAGCTACTTTGCTGGACTTTTTTTTGAGGTAGAGTCTCCCTGTAGCCCCAGCTGGCCTGGAACTCACTATGTAGACCAGGCTGGCCTTGAACTCTGAGATCCACCTGCCTCTGCCTCCTGAGTGCTGGGATTAAAGGTGTATGCCACCACACCAGGAAGAGACTGTTTATTTATTTATTTATTTATTTATTTATTTATTTATTTATTTATTTGGTGTTTTTTGAGACGGGGTCTCCCTGCAGTTCCAGCTGGCCTAGAGCTCTCTATGTAGACCAGGCTGGCCTCAAACTCACAGAGATCTGCCTGCCTCTGCCTCCCAAGTGCTGGGATTAAAGGTGTGCACCACCACGCCTGGTGAGACAATGGATTTTTAAGTGTTTGTATTTTTTTAAGGACTGTGGGACTTTTAAGATTGTACTGTCCTATTTTGTGATATTGTTAACGTCATATCCTGGGGACAGAAAATGAAAAGTTTGTGGTTTAATAGTGATGTGTTTGTGTCAAGTTGACAAGGGATCAATTGTGCTGAATAGCTTTAATTGTCAACTTGACACGCCTGGGTGGAGGGAACCTCAATTGGGGAGTTTCCTTCATTGGACTGGCCTGTGGCCATGTCTTTGGGGTATTTTCTTGATTATTGAGTGATGTGGGAGGGCCCAGCCCACTGTGGGGGGGTGACACCCCTGGGCATGTTGTTCTGTATTGTATAAGAAAGCAGGCTGAGCATGGGCTAGGGGACCAAGTCAGTAAGCAGTGTTCCCCCATGGCCTGTGCTTCAGCTCCTGCCTCCAGGTTCTGGCCCTGAGTTCTTATCTTAGGCTCACTGATGAATTGTGACCTAGGAGATGTGAGCCTTCCTCCCCAAGTTGGTATTGGTCAGAGTATTTTGTCATAGCAACGGAGAAACAAACCAGAACAAGCTCATTTGGTAGAGTGCTGGCCTAGGATGCATGAGGTCCTTGGTTTGATTGCCAGTACCACATAAAGCAGGCATGGTGGCACATACCTGTAACCTCAGCACTCAGGAGTTGGAGGAGAAAGATCAGAAGTTCAAGACCATCCTTGACCACATAGTGAGTTCAACCTAGGCTACATGAGGGTCAGGATGGGGGTGGTATGAATCACTTGGAATTAGCATTGAGCAGTTGAAGTGGAATGATCAGGATGTATCCAGATTGCAAAAGGTTAGCAAGAAGACGGGAGGAGAATCCCAGAAGACATAATTTCAGCATGGGGGAGGGGAGGGGAGGGGAGGGAGAGAGAGGGAAGAGAAAATGGAAGAGGAGGAGGAGGAGGAGGAGGAGGAGGAGGAGGAGGGAGAGGAAGTCAGAGGTCAAGATAGGCTTAAGAGCACTCCCTCAAGAGGAGAGGGTGACCCAGAGCAGGAAAAGGACACAACTAGATGAAGATGAGTCTGTGTGTGTGTGTGGGGGGGGGAGTCAGGGTTGAGCAGCTGGTGAATGCCGTGCTTTGTTATTGTAGGCAGTAAGGGGATAGAGGTTGGGGTCTTGAGAAGGAGGAAGAGCTGAAGGGAGAGTGGCCAGAATTCAAGACAAGGACGTGTAGTCTGAGGACTCAGGTCAGATTTTGGTAGGCCTTGGGATTGTCCTAGAGTGACTAGTCGTGAGGGACATGGGCCTGAGTCATCAGAACCACAGAGTGGGTGGACTCGGCGATGGAAGGAGATGTAATTTGCAACTGGCTGTCTAATAAAGAAAGTGGAACTTGGGGATAGTCAATGAGATCCTCCCCGATACTCATGTTTGTGTTTTCTCCTGAACGTTATCATCCTGCATCTCCTCATCCCAGGAAAATCAGGGCTGAAGGCAGTCGGGGCAGGAGCTTTGGGAAGTCCCTCACTTTGGAAGGTCAAAGTTGGAACCCTTTGCTCAGTTCCTGTTTTGTATGGCTCTCGAGAGACCAAAGGGGCTAGGAATCTCAGAAGGCTGAACTCTTACCCCGTGAGTTCTAGGATCCCCGACATCAGGTAGACCTTGGGCACAAGATGACAGCAACTGAAGAAAGCCAGGTATGCACACACGCTGGACCTCACGCTGGGAGCATTGCCCCAGGGCCCTCTTTACTTGGAGCATGTGGTTATGGAGAAGGAAGGTCTGGACACTGTCACAAGAACACCAGAATGCTGAAGCCTCAGGGGAGCCTCTGAGGGAGGCCCATCAGCTGTTCTCCATTTGGACTTAGGAGTGGGACTTAAGAACCTGCCAGCCTGGGACTAGATTCCCAGCTCTGCCACTTACCCTTTCAAGGCTGAGGACCTGGGCAAATGATTCAAAGTCTCTAGGACTCATAACTGTAGCTGCCTCGTGGGGGTGCTGTGAGAAGTAAATGAGTTGAAAGGGGTTAAGGACTCAGCACGCCCAGTAAAGAGGGGTGTTATCCTTCCACATTGTCTAGATGTACCCAGTGAGACCTAGCAGCAAGGAGCCTTGGGCACAAGGCAGAGTTTATGACTTGGATGTTGGACTTGACCCTGAATATTACCCAGGGCTGTCTTTACTTGGAACATGGGCTGTGGAGAAGGTAGGGGCACCCTGTGATCCTGGGGCTACATCCCAGGCACTCACATAGATATGCAAGCACTCTACCATTGAGCTACACTCCCGCCCAAGAGGCAGTGTCTTGACATGGGAGTCCTGCAAGAGTGGAAGGAAGGACCTATTTTGGGTGGGCACTAGAAATTTAGCCTGGGATGTCTCAGATCAGAGGGGCCTAGCACTTGCCCTGAGGACATGGCAGCTATAATTATGAGTCGCAGAGAGTTTGAATCATTTGCTCAGGTCCTAAGGTCTTAGAGTGGGGTCTCTGATGGGGCACCCTGGAAGGCCCCTTTCCTCCAAGTTGGATCAACAGGCCAAGGTGGACATCCCAGGGTGGGCTTCCCAGGGGGTTAATGTGCAGCAGAAGCTGCTGCAGGAGGGAGCTCCGTGACTGAGAAGGAGACAGCTGAAACACTTTCCAAAACTGCTAATCTGTGAGTCACTCTACCGCCTCCAGGGCTGGCTAGGAAAGGGCAACACCTGGGGGGTGCAGCCAGGGGACTGGGAGCCCGGACCGAGCCATTCCCAGGGCTCAGCTTCTCCGAGTCCCTTCTGCCTTTACGCCACAAACTATGTGATACTACTGTAAGGAGTGACGTGGCGGCAGCTGATGGCTCCGGGGTTGAGCTTTGGAGCTGGGTTGCCCAGGTTTGAATCTGACTTTCACTGTCTCCTAGTTCAGTACAAGTGCCCAGGGAGGTTCTGGGTCCTCACTTGAACAACGGGGACCCCATCACCTGACATACTCAGGAGGCTGTGATGAAGATTAAGTGGGTTCTTTAAAAACTCTTAAAGCAGTGGCTAGCTCACAGGGTTGACTCTGAGAGTGTGTGTTATGATTGCCCAAAAGGCCTCAAGGGGGTTTTGAAGAGGGAGGAGTTCAAGTCACAGCCCTCCAGTAGAGGAAGGCTCAGGCTAAGTTAAGTAAAGGAATTTTAATCACAAGCCTGTGCTTCTTGTGGGACAAGCAGTAGAGGAAGGACAGTTCCCAGAAACTGGCGATAAAACAGGCAGAAATCCAGGCTCCTGGGGCCAACTTGACCCTAATCTGGGCTCGCCCTGTCTTCCTAGGTCTTCTGTATACTGAGAGACTACCCTACCCCAGGCATGGAGCCAAATACTGAGAGGGTATACAGTAAGAGGATCAAGTGTCTGTCTTCTTAAGGAGCCAAGGGTGGAAGGCAGACAGGATGGAGATAATTTTGTCATAATTATCAATATTGAGGTGCTGGAGAGATGGCTCAGTGCTTAAGAGTACTGACTGCTCTTCCAAGGGACCCATTTTTGATTCCCAGCACCCACATGAAAGTTAACAACTGTTCGTAACTCCAATTCCAGGGAATCTAAATCGGTCTTCTGACATCCCTGGCATTCATTGCATGACATGGGTGCACTTATATACATGCAGGAAAAACACTCATAAAATAAAACAAAAAATTAAAAAATGTTGTAGCAGAGCTCTGCATCAGAAGTCTCTTTCTTCTTCAAGCAGAATAATATTCCAGTGTATGTATGCGTAACATGTTTTGTTTATCCCTTCCTCCAGGATGAACACTGGAATTGATTTCACCTTTGGCCTAGGGTGAAGAATGCGGCTGTGAACTTAGGTGAATAAACTTTTTCCTTTCAAAAGTGAAAAAATAGTTATAGGAAAGCAGACCCCACAATAAAGCAAAATGGAAAGACAGCTAGCAAGGAGGGGGATTCAGGGACCGTTCCCACAGAGGGAATCACACTTGTTTTGTATGTGGAATCAAGAGGTTAAAAAGTTAGTTAGGTAAAATGTAAACGAAGATTAGTTTCAGCCCCATGTGACAGCCTTGAGGCCATAAGAGCCTTAGGCTGTTCCAGAAATGGAAAGGGAGTCCTATGACCAAGGTGTAGAAGACCAAGAGGGGCTTGGGTGGGCCTGCAGGGTGGGCAGCACCCAGACTGAGGGGTGTAGGAGGATGTGGTACAAATGGGTTTCTTTCCTGATAGTTATGGTAGACAACTGTAGATTCTTAAGCAGAAGAGTGAAATGTCCAAATATAGAGATGCGTGTATGTATGTGTGTGTGTGTGTGTGTGTGTGTGTGTGTGATATGTATTCTTGTGGGTATGAATACATGTGCATGTGTGTGCCCGTGGAGGCCAGTGGTCA
This sequence comes from Nannospalax galili, assembly GCF_000622305.1. NCBI lineage: Eukaryota > Metazoa > Chordata > Mammalia > Rodentia > Spalacidae > Nannospalax > Nannospalax galili. The sequence continues at coordinate 2,901,477 of NW_008346898.1, read as the reverse complement.
ATGCAAGTGCCTTTTTTTCTGTCACTCTTCACCTTGTATTTAATTAATTAATTAATTAATTAATTTAGAGACAGGGTCTCTCATTTAACTTGAAGGTCATCAATTCAGTTAGACTGGATGTCCAATGAGCTCCAAAGATCTGATGGTCTCCACACACCTCTCAGCAATGGGGTTATGGATGTGAGCCGCCACATCTGGCTTTTATGTGTGTGGGGATCCAAACTCAAGTATTTATGCTTGTATGGCAGAGCTTTACCAAATGAGCCATCTCCTCAGTCCCTGGAGTTGTTTTTCTTTCATAAAAGAAACCATTCTGGCCACAGTGGGAGGAATGAATTATATATTGGAAAGGGATGAGGGGCCGGAGTGAAATGCAGGGAGACCAATTAGGCACCGTGAAGTTACCTAGGTATTAGTTGGATTTAGCTGGTGACAATGAAGATGACAGAAAGAGCTGGGGATGTAGGACAGTGGTAGAATACTTGTCTAGCATAGGCAAGATTTTGAGTTTCATTCTCAGTACTATAAAAAGAAAGGAAAAAGAACAGAGAGAAAAAGAGAAAATAGCTTTTCACAGTAGCTTTATCATAACCATTGAGGTTTATTTGAGGCACAATTATTGCTCATTGAAAATTCTCTCCAGAAACAGATGTAATGATAAAACACAACCAGGACATAGTTGAGCATGCCTGTAATCTTAGTACTTGAGAGATGGAGGCAGGAAGATCAGGAGTTCAAGGACAGCTTTGGTTACGGAGCAAGACCAGCCAGGGCTACGTGAGATTCTGTCTCAAGAAAACAAAATAACAAAAGAAACATTAAGGAGATAGTAATTGGATGATTGCTTAGTTTAGGAGCAAGGAAAAAGAGGTATCTGGTCAATCTCTGGGTTGTGCGACGAGCAAGTGGTTTGGATGCTGTGACAGGAAGTAGTGAAGGAGGCCTGGGTTGGAAGCGTATAGAGATTATTCATCCCGTGTTGGACATCACAAGGTTGAGATCCCAAATGACATACCATGACACGGTGCTGCAGAACAGATGCATTGCACATGTGATGCTCAGAAGAGAGGTTGCCTGTGATGTGAGATACAGCTGCAAAGGTAAGCTAGGCCACATTTAAGATAGTAATGGTAGTCCAAATCAATTTGTGAGCGTTATTGTCATACTAATTTATAGATGGAGGACACTGAAACAAAGGTAAGCCGTGAAGTTTACCTTAAATCACACAACTGGAAAATGGCAGTGCTGGGGCTGGGCGTGGTGGCACACACCTGCAATGCCAGCACTCAGGGCAGAGGCAGGAAGATTGTGAGCTTGTAATTAGCCTGGGCTACAGAAAAAGGCCCTTTCTCAAAGCAGCAACATAAAAGGCTGGATGTGATGGTGTGTGCCTGCAATCCCAGTACTTGGGGGCCTGGGCGGGTGAATTCACATAAATTTGAGGCCCTCCTGGACTGTACAGTGAATGCCAGGCTTAGTCCCCATGTCTCCTGCTTAATCATCTTGTGATCCCAGAACGCTAGCAGAGCAGGTGTTTCTGGCCCAACCTTTCCTTTCATTTTGGGAACATCAGGATATAGGAGCGACTGAACTGTAGTCCAAATCTCTCTCACTATGTCCCTTCCCATTAAATGTTCAGTTCAAGTCTTTTCTTTCTCCACATCCGATCTTTTTAGTCTTTAAAGTATGCTTGTCTATATTTTCTAAAATGTCAGTAGGGGGCACACATAGTATTTGTGTAACTTGTAAAAGCGGAGACACACTTATTATTATTATTAATTATCATTATTTGGTCTTTTTGAGACAGGGTCTCCCTGTAGCCCCAGCTGACCTGGAACTCGCTAGGTAGACCAGGTTGGCCTCAAACTCAGATCTGCCTGCCTCTGCCTCCTGTGTGCTGGTATTAAAGGCATGTGCCACCATGCCTGGCACACCCAATATTATTGAGCAAAACCTACATGACCATGGATTAGGAGAGGCACATTGTGTTTCACGAGAAGAGGGACCAGAAGACAGGAAGTAAGGTCATATCTGCCTTTGATATTTTCTAGCAAGCATTTCTTGAAGTCTGCCCTGGACTCATGGTGGGCACTCTGCTTCTTAGGATGAAACCTTCCTTCTTATAGGCTGGCATAATGGGAGTGGTCAGGAGGCCCAAGGGAAATCCCCGACCTCCTGGAGTCCACTCACTTTCCTACTTGCTTTCACCTTTCCTTCCTCACTTCTCCATTTCACCTAGAAGTTTTGGAGGTGTGGTGAGAGACATCCTTTGCAAGAAGACATCCTTTTCTTTTTAAAAAAAACTTTTGTTCTCATTTTTATTTTTACGTGTATGAGCGTATTGCTTGCATGTATGGAAGTGTACTGGTGTGCAATGCCCAAGGTCAGAAGTAGGTGTCAGATCTCTTGGAAATGGAGTTATGGATGGCTGTTAGCTGCCATGTGGGTGCTGGGAATTGAACCTGGGTCCTCTGCAAGAGCAATCAGTGCTCTTAACCTCTGAGCCATCTCTCTAGCCCCAAGACATCCTTTTCTTATTAGGCAAAGCTAATCAATTCAGATAGACGAAGGTGCTCTATGAAATTGTCTTGTAGAGATAGCAAGATGGACTAAAGTCTATCAAACTTGAATGCATTTCGCCAGACTGGTCTCCCTCTACCAGCTATTGAGGACTGAAGTAAAAACAACAGAGCTTCAAAAGAACCAGTTCAGTTGCCCTAGTTTCATTTATGTTGCTGTGATAAAATACCCTGACAAAAGGCCAAAAGGAGAAAGGGTCTATTTGGTTTACAATTCCAGGTCACAATCTGTCATTTGGGGGAACTCAAGGCAGGAACTCAAGTAGCTAGCTGCATCACACCACACACACACACACACACACACACACACACACACACACACACACACACGGAGAGGGACAGGGGGGAGAGGGGGAGAGAGGGAGAACGCTCACTTGCTCTCAGCTCATTTTCTCTTCTCTCATTCTGTTCAGGACCCTGCCTTGGGAAGGGTACCTCTCACCCTAGGCTGGGTCTTCTTATATCAATTAACAAGTAAGAAACACCCCCCCTCAGCATGCTCACAGGACAACCTGATCTAGATAATTCCTCATTAAGATTCTCATCTCAGATAATTCTAGGCTATGTCAAATTGACAGTTAAAACTAATCAGCACAGCCTAGGCATTGTGGTGCATGCCTTCAGTTCCAGCACTCGGGAGGCAGAGGCAGGCAGATCTCTGAGTTTGAGGTCAGCCTGGTCTACATTATAAGTTCCAGGCCAACCAAGGCTACATAATGAGACACTGTCTCAAAAATAAACAAAAACCTGAAACCAACCAACCAACCAAACAAACAAATGAAACCCCCAACTAACCACAAGTAAATACACTCACCTTGAATACAGTTGAGATTTCCCATCTTTTCCTTTGCTTCTCCTACTTTGTCCAATTCATCTGCTGCTCATGACTCAAATAGAATGAGTAAATAGAACTTTATTTATATCCCAAAGTCATTTTTAAAAGTTGTTAGGGCTGGAGAGATGGCTCAGGGGTTAAGAGCACTGGCTGCTCTTCCAGAGGACCCCAGTTTGGCTCCTAGCACTTATGTGGTGGCTAAGGACCATGTGTAACTCCAGTTCCAGAAGATCTAGCACCCTTTTAGCTTCCTTGGGGATTGCACAATATGGGTGCACTTATATACATCCAGGCAAAATACTCATACACATAAATAAAAATAAGAGAAAAAAACTTTTAAAAAGCAGTTGTTGTGGTTTACCGAAAAAGAAAAGCCCAGAAAAATAAAAACCAATGGAATATGAGTCAACAGAAAAACAATGGAGAAAAAAGAAATCAAATGTTGGTCTCTTGATTAGAGGAAAGGAAATCTGTGGGTTTTAAAAGAGAATACTGAGGTGTTTTGGTACTATTTTAGAAATAGTGTGTGTACCGTAGCATGCATGTAGAAGTCTGAGGACAAGTTGTGGAGGTATATATATCACACAGCCATCTGCCTGCCTCTGCCTCTGCCTCCTGAGTGCTGGGATTAAAGGCATATACCACCACACCTGGCCATTAGAAAGGATAATATTTTGACAACAGTTTTGTGTCAGGTTTTTTTTCAAAGGAAAATTTATATGACTAGTTTTAATAGTGATGTTTGATAACAGTTGGAAATCCCCTAACACTGGAGGTTAGCTCAGAAGTGCTGAGTCGATGTGGGCATTTGATCAGTTTTTGAAAACACTGGCTTAAGCGGAGATTGGCAGGACCTTCTGGATGAGAGTGCTATTTTCTGATGTATTACTCATCCCTTACTTTTGCATCTTGGTTTGGCAATGCAAACACTGTGGGTCAATGTTGTCATCTAAATCATAATTTTTCCAAGACACAATTCTGTGGCATTTGACTGGACACTTATCTCTTTGCCTGCAAGGATGATCAAAAGGAAGAATTGGGGTCATGGTGACATGAATCCACTGAGCTCTCATCTGAGCTGTTTATTCACACCGTGTCTATTCTCACATTTGAACCAATGAGGCATATAGGAGATGCACAGAATACAATAATATTGTCCAAATTAAAACCCAGGACAAGATGGGCATGGTGGTACATTATCTTTAATGTCAGAGCTCGGGAGGCAGAGGCAGGTGGATCTCTGTGAGTTTCATGCCAGTCTGGTCTGCACAGTCAATTCCAGACCAGTCAGGTCTACATAGTTGAGATTTTTGTCTTGAAGACAACAACAACAACAAAATCAACAGCAACAACAACAAACCATGACAAAGGAAATAAATTGAATATGGAGTCAAAACCAGGGTGAGTATAGGGTGATGTTAGAATGAAGATACGATTACACTAAAGTCTTATTGCTACAAGCTGGCTGCAAATTGACATTGTATTTCCTGGAGGGGAGGTTAACACAGTTCACTCCTTTCTGTCCAGTTCACAAATGGCTGACTGAGACATCACTGTCCTGCTCCTTTAGCATCTTCTTTCTTTTTTTTTGGTCTATTTGAGACAGGGTCTCCCCGTAGCCCCAACTGGCCTGGCACTCACTATGTAGACCAGGCTGGTCTCAATCTCACAGAGATCTGCCTGCCTCTGCCTCCCAAGTGCTGGAACACCACGTCCGGTGTTCGCAGTTTCTTAATCTGTAGTCCATTACCACCAAGAAAAGCTATCCCAGGACACAGTCTCCTGTATCTTTGTGACCACATAGTACCTTGTAGTAGCCTCCACTTCCCTACCGAGGTGTGCTTGGAGTACCTCTGCTTTGCTCTGCGCTTCTGTTTCCTGCTTGTTTCTGTCCTAGGTTTCTGCTGCTTGCACAGTGTTGTGCTTTGAATGTGAAATATCTCCCATGTCTCATGTGTCTGAATTCTTGGCCTGCAGCTGGTGGCACTGTTTGGGAAGGAGGTAGAACCTTTAGGGGTGGAGCCTTGCTGGACCAAGTGAGTTACTTTGGTGGACTTTGAGGCCTTATAGCCTGGCTCTACTTCACATTTACCTTTTGCTTCCTGAGTATAAATGCAGTGTGACCAGCCAAGTTCCTGCTTATACCACCGTGCCCACCTTACCTGCTGCCCTGTCTTCCCCGTCATGATGGACTCTATCTCTCTGGAAATGTAAGCCCAAATAAAACCCTTTCTTAAGTTGCTTTTGTTAGAGTGTTTTATCACAGCAACAGAAAAGTAAGACACCTTGTCTATCCCCCTCAGAACTTGAGCTCTTACAGGGATTTGCCTCATCGTGGACCTGATTCTACTTTAAGGTCCTTTTCAATTTTCCCACTTCTCCAACTCAAGTCATTGGCTATTTTTAAGAATGATAAGACATTGGTTCAGTTTAACCTTTGACATCTGGATACATTACAGGTTGTTATCCAGGCTATGAGTTAAGTCACATGGTCTAGAACATAAACCAAAGAATGGAGTGGCATATGGAAGGGGCCAATGGGAAGACAGTGTCCCTGCAGAGTGTGATGTATGTACTGAAAGACATGGAGGATCTATTCGTCATCTGGTCATCTGTTCACTGAGAAAGGGACCAAGTGAGTGCTCCGTGGGAAAGCTAGCCCCCCCTTGCCTTTGTGGCACCATATTTATTTATTTATTAATATTTTATGAGTGCACCCATGTCATGCAATGCCATGGAGGTCAGAACTGGAGTTCAGGGTGGTTCGTAGCTGCCATGTACATGCTGGGAATCGAACCTGGGTCCTCTGCAAGAGCAGTCAGTGCTCTTAACCATTGAGCCATCTCTCCAGCCCCTGTGGCACCACTTTATAAGACTTCTATCTTTAGAAGACCTTTTCTGATTTTCTCAAGCCATCCTCTCTTATTTAAAAAAATTTTTATTATTTTTATTTTGTGTATGAGTGTATTGCCTGAATATGGGTAAGAGCACCTGTGTCGTGCAATGCCTGAGGAGGTCAGAGGTGGGCATTGGGTTCCCCTGGAACTGGAGTTATGGACAGTTGACAACTGCCATGTGGGTGCTGGGAATCAAATCTTGGTCCTCTGCAAGATCAGACAGTACTCTTAACTGCTGAGCCATCTCTCTAGTCATCTTCTTTTAAAGTATGTTAGAGGCCAGGCATTGTAACCCATGCCTTTAATCTCAGCACTCTGGAGGCAGAAACAGTTGAATCTCTGTGAGTTCAAGGCCAGCTTGGTCTACACAGAGAGTTCTAGGCCCACTAAGGTTTCATATAGTGAGACTTTGTCACAAACAAGCAAGCAAACAAAAGTATGTTAGAAGCTAGGGGAGTTCTGCAGGAAATACTTTTCAAATATATTGAACATACAGATTATGTCTAGACTTTCAGACCCCTGGTAGTCAAACTGAGGTCAGCGTGGGCGTTGCCTGGCAGTTGCTGCAAATGTAGAGTCTCAGCTCACCCACATCTACAGAGTCAGAATGTGCATCTTGATAAAATGCCCAAGAGAAAAAATGGTCATTAAAGCATTAAAAGTGCTGGTTACAGGGCAAACCTTGGGAAGCAGGGAATATGTCATGTCCTTCTTGAATCCCCCTAACCAGCCAGCAGAGCTGAGACCAGAAGTCTACTCGTGCTTGCTTTCCACCACACTGCGCCACATTAGAGGAAATGAGGAAGCTCCAATCTGTCATAGTAAATCGAGCACGTGGTAGGGGGAGGAGTGGTGGGGAGCACCTGTAATGCAGGTACTTGAGAAGTTGAGGCAGAAGGATCAAAGTGGATGAAGTGAGTTTGAGGCCAGCTTGGACAATATAGAAAGACAATATATATATAGCAAAACCATGTGACTAGGGTGACTATATGATTTATCATGCAAACAGTAGCTCTAAAGAAGATGAGAGCACATTTATTATTTATTTTGAGACAAGGTTTCATGTAGTCCAGGCTGGCCTTTTACTCCTACATAAGTAGAAGATGACCTTGAACCTCCCAAGTGCTTCTACCTCCCAAGTGTTGTGATTATAGGTTTGTGCCACTATTCCCAGCTAAGAGGGTATCATTAGTGACCCAGGACAACAGGTGCAACCTGACACAAATGGCTATTCTATATACCTAAATATTTTTCTTGTACAGCCCTCACATTTTTATTTTTTGAGATGTGGGTCTCAATATGTTGCCCAGGCTGCACTTGTACCCCTGGGCTCTAGCGAATCCTCTTATTTCAATCTCCTGAGTAGCTGGGATTATAGGTGTGTGTCACTGTGATCAGCTAGCTAACTAATTTAGATAGCATTAATATTCAATGACTAGATGATTTTAAAGTTATAAATAAAATTTTTTAAAAATTAAAAAAACCCTTCATCTTCAAGTAAAAAATAAAACTGGACATCCTGGCTCATGTCGGTTAATTCCAGTACTTGGGAGGCTAGGGCAAGAGGACTGTGAGTTGGAAGCCAGCGTAGGCTACATAGTGAGACCCTGTCTCAAAAAGCTATCAAACAAATAAACAAAAACAAAGCACAGCTGAACGCATTATAATTGGCAAATCACTATTCTAAACAAATCAAAGGGGGAAAAGAAAAGAGGAATAAAATAAGAGAATGGGGGCGTGGTACAACCACACAAATTTAAAGTGATTTTGAATTTTGAATTTTGCTTAACCCATTCAATGGAGTTCAAGTTTGAATTCAAACACATTTCAAAACTTGGATGAAACAGTAGTTCCCCAGCTGTGAGACAGCAGGGCAGAGGCTGAGCTGGAAGCTCCATCTCATGACTGTCTGCCAAATCATTTCCCTATGAGTCAACCGGGCTTCAGAGTCTGCTTTCTAAACTGTTATTCCAATGAAGAGTGGACAGGGCTGGAGAGCTGGGCAGGAACTTGGCTCTTGCACTGGGACGGGATCCAGATGACCTGACCGGCATCTGCCAGGTGCACCTCCTAGGAAAAACGCCCACCAGGCCTCTTCTCACACCAGCTGTGTCTGCCCCATTTAGACCACTCAGCTCTGGAAATAAAGAGCAGGCATGCCCTTGATCCTGACAATCCTAGCCTTAGACCTAAGAGATTTCATTGTCTCCAAGATTTAGCTAGCATTCCAAACTGTGGGTTCTTTCTATTACATTGCCTTTGATAGACAGTTCTAGTGCTAATAATAGTAACAACTGGTATTGTTGAATTTACATGCCTTTTGTCTCCCTCTTAACCCTACAAGTTAGAACTGTCACTGACCACCTCTTATTTTAATTTTATTAATTTTGTGGGGGGGGGCATGGTCTCACGTAGCCCAGGCTGGCCTTGAACACACTCTGTAGCTGAGGCTGACCTTGAACTCCTGATTTACTTGCTTTCCAAGGACTGGGATTGCAGAGGTGCATGCACCACCACACCCAGCTGACCTCTCTGCTTTATTGGCACTAAAGCACAGAGAGGTTATGTAACTTGCAGAAAATTACACAGACGATTGTAACTTTGACCCCAAGGTATCTGATTGTGAAACCTATAATCTTACCTTCATTTATAACTCCAACAGTTCTCTTATTGAGTCTCTCTCTCTCTCTCTCTCTCTCTCTCTCTCTCTCTCTCTGTGTCTATGTGTCTGTGTGTCATCAGACTATGCAGGTAATAGAATCATTAGGAATAATAATGGGGGTGGGGTGAAAAAAAAAAGATTCCCAAGAGGGGCTAGGAGTATATCTTAGAGGTAGAGCTTGCAGGAGGCTTGTGGTTCAATCCTCAGCACCAGGTGGATAGTGCTCACGGCTGGTGCTAGGAGTCCCATGAACCACAAGAAAAACTTCCTAGGAACTCAGCTACACTTCACCTGCTTGCTCGCGCATTAAGCTCAATGATCTTCAAACACAGAACCAAACAGGGCCTCCTCCAAGAAGCGGGTGTAGCTATTCTTGATCCTGACTGGAGATTGTACAGCCAGGTGGCAAATCCCAGGTCAGGGCCAGCCCCAGGTGAGCCTTACTAACGACCACTCAGAGACTCGGGGACAGGCTAGCCAGGGATCTAAAGTCCATTCACATACTGTTTTCGATTTCCCAGGCTTTAGTGGTGCGGCCCAAAGCCCTCTCCTTTCAAACTGACCCTTTTTGCTCGCCAGTGGGGAACCAGGAGGAGCGCGACGCTGCCCCCTGGTGGCAGGCGGGAGCCCGCGCAGCGCATGCTAATTAACTTGCGGTGCCGCTTGCTGATTGGCTGGGTCGGATCCCAGTTGCTTTGCATGAGGGTTGGTTGGATGGAGAGTCCAGGGGATGCAGGTGGCAGCGCCTGGGCTGGGGCGGCCCAGACTGGGTTTTGAGCTTGGGGATTTTCCCTTTTCACTCCCATTCGTTTTGTGGTCGTGAATTCAACCAGGTCCAGGATGACGATCCGACACCGAAGCGAGGAGTACAGGTCGAGGATGGCTTTCCTCCAAAAGCTACCCTACCTGGACCTTGGCTGTGGGCGGGGATTCAGTTTGAGGAGTGTCTCTGGGAAGGTTGGGCAGAGGCGCAGGGCATCTCTTAGGGTGGGTCCGCTCTGCCTGATCTCACTGACCTAGACAATGTTTCGATAAAACCGCTATTCAGGTTTCCACTGCCAGCTGCAGACTCATAGACCGCAGTTCAGCCAGGAGGGCGGCAGCTCTGAGTCACCTAAGATAGCCAGACACGTACGTGCTGTTTCATATCTCCTATACGTTGCCATTTCTGGACCTACGTGTGATACTTGAAAGTAAAAACATCTTAGGGGTATAGACCACGATTACCCACACAACTCAAAAGGCAGTGGCCACCGTCTTCTATTGCCTACGTCTCCTTGTTTGGGTTTGAATATAAATGTCAGACTTTCCTCTGCCAACCCCACTCTGCACTATTTCCTCTTTGTCAACCAACGAGCTGATGGACTAGGTACACGGTGAGGGGTGAGAGAAGAGTAACTCCTTCCTCAGAGATGCTGCAGGCAAAGTGACCCAGCCAGCTGTGGACTGGGTCCACCACAAAGACTCTTCAGTGTCTCTTGTTAAGTAGTCCAGTGATCAGGCAATGGCAGAGCTAGAGGTAGGTAGCGTAGATGCTGTTACCATCTGGCCAGGGGGTCACTCTGCCCCTAGGAACAGGACTGGGCTGCATGTGACCAGAGTGCCAGGGAGTGGACACCCCTGGAATCAACCTGCAAATGACAGAGAAGGGGAGCTACTGGACAAACCCAAGGCTTCCTTCCCTATTGGGTGGCTCCTCTAAGGAGCATTTTACTCTTCTTCTCCCAGAGGCTCCCAGTAGGATAGAATTCTGGCAACCCCCAGAAAAAACCTGCTCATGAATGACTGGGTCCCACTTTGCCATCCATCTATTACTGTTTCTCAGGATCTGTCTTCCCCTCACACTGTAGGTTCATCACCCCCATTTTATAGGGAAAGAAACGGAGGCCATCAAAGTTTGGCACTGGAGAAACTGCTGGCCTTACAGATGAAAGCTAGTCTCCATTCAAGGGTAGAAATACACAGCTATGGGAAGTATAAGTGAGGCCCATGGAGGAGAGAGCCTTGGTGTTGGAAGGATGCTGAGGATGCTACTGGGCAGAAGGAAGAAGGTCGGGCCAAGAAGCTGGTGCAGCAGTGTCAAAGTACCAAAGTGTGAGGATGGGGGCTTGAAGGCAAGTTGTTTGTTGCTGCTGAGCTTGTTGTACTTGGAGAGAGTGAGGTTGGACAGGCAGGAAGGGATGGATCTAAAGACCTTCTGCGACTTGAAGTGGTCCAGAAGGAAGCTGTTGAGGAATATGGAGCAGGTGGTGATGTGGTCAGATTCAGGCTCTAAAACCACTTATGTGAACGAGATGAGTAGATAAGATATCCTTCCACAGAGTCCTTTCATGCCTCCTATAACTCCAACCACCCAGGAAATGGCAGCTCCCATGGGGTTGGGGAGAGCAGTGCTGGTCAGAAGGGCCTTTCCTTGCGCAATGGCGGTACTCACACTCCTTTGATCTCAGGCTTGGCCTAGCCCCCGGAGAGACATTCCCATCAGATGAAGTGCTGCCTGCTTCTCATGCCTGTATTTACTTAAGATGTGGTGGTGACAGGTGGAGAGAGCACCTGTCCGGGGGCTTTGCCCTGGGAGTCAGCTGATCATCCATAGCAGGGCCAGGCAGCCCCCTGAGGCCTCTTGTTCCAGTGGCAGTCTGTGATCTGCCATGTTCCAGCAACCCTGATTGGGGAGTGGGCCTATTAGAGTTCTCTAGAGAAACAGAACTGATAGAATATGTGTGTGTGTGTGTGTGTGTGTGTGTGTGTGTGTGTGTGAGGGATTTGCAAGAATCACAAACAGTGCAGGCAGGGTAGTCTGACAATGGCCATCTGCGTGCTGGAGAGTCTGAGAACCTGGTAGCATCCCAGTTCATAAACTGGATGCCTCAATGCTCTCAATGTAATGTTGAAGGCCTGAAATATTCCGGGAGAGGAACTAGTCTTTAGTCCACATTGGAAGGCTGAAGAACACGGATTCTGATGTCAGTGAAAGCTGGTGAAAGCAGCGGCAAGCAGGATTGACTAACCATCGAGAAGCAAAGGCAGGTATGCAAATAGCACTGCTTTTGGCCCTAAGCCCTCTTTATATCTGGGCCACCGGTGGAAGATGCCACCCACTCAGGGGGAGTGTTTTCTCCCTTCGGTTAATCCTTTTTGGAAATATCCTCAGGCATGTTTTAGTTGATCCCAGATCTGATCCAGTTGACAATCAAAATTAACAATCACAGAGAGTGAGGTAGAACAGCTCTCCAGCTCCTTAAACTAGTTTGCTCCTTGACAGTAAGGAGTCAGTCAGGCTTGGGTGGGTTAAAAGGAGTAGGGATGTTAATAGAATGACTTGTGTCATTTGTTCATTTCCTCATGTAGTAACCAGTTATTGAAGACCTGGATAGTGTTAGATGCTGGGTGATGATGACTTAGAGACACAGCCCTTGCCCTAGATAGACTTACAGTCTAACAATGGGAAATGGTTACCTGCATCAACTTAATGGCATGTCACAGGTACCACGGTGCACATACCAAGGATAAAGGAAAGTGCTTAAGGGTAGATATTTACTGTCTCTTGGGTAAAATGCCATGAAAGAATCTGAAAGAGCTGGAGGTGGCTTAGCTGGATCTTGAAGGACCTGAGGATGTTCTAAAGGCAGGATGGGAGCTGGGAAAAAGGAGAGCCATGAATGTTGTTGTGGACTGTTCCAGGTCAGTTGGTTAAAGCCACTGGGCCATGTTTGGAGCCACATGGCCATATCTAAGAGGCAATTCTGTTTCTGGAGGAAGGTTCTGGAAGACTTGAAACATATATCAACCTGATCCTGGGAGGGCAACAGAAACCTTGGATGTTGCTGTGCCCAGCTTCTAGGTCCTGTTAGAGCTGGGCATTTGGTCTGTGAATGATACCGGATGTGAGTCTACCAGAAAAGAGAATGCAGTGGTTTCAGATCATTCTTTACAACTTCCCATTGCCAAGTAGATAATTATGTTGGTCCCCAGGGAGCCCTTTCTGGTTTATAGGAAAATTCCAGTCTTTGAGGTCTAATGGAGAGTGACAGGCACTCAGAGAAGCAGCTGTGACTATGGGGCACAGAAAGGATCCTTTGAGTTAAGGCTTTGGTTCTTGGATATGCTCAACCCCATGCCTTGGTCAGCTGGAAGGTGGGAGGAGTTTTGCTAGGCCTGGAGCAAGGCCCCTGGGAGCCACTGCTGATCTTTTTCTTCTAGCATTTGTTTGTGACTTCTAGAAGGAGTTGTGGATGAGTCAAAATTCTGGGAGAATTAGGAAGCTATAATCTGCTCAAAAGAGGTAAGATGGGGTAGGGATGGGAGGTGGCTGTGTGGAAAATGGTGGAGAGTGTCACTGTGCCTGATGAAAGGTCAGGGCTTGTCAAGGATACCCACCAGCACCAGTGGGAAGATGAGGAGGCTGGAGAGAAGCCCCAGCAGCATCCTTTCTGGGGAGCTTTAAAACCAAGCTGGGCCTTCTCCTGTCATTGAGACAAGGAGCTGGCCAAGATCATCTTGCCAAGACCATCCCAGACCCTAGGAGGCAGTTACATTTTTTGCATATTTGATGGATTGTAATTTTAAATGTTTATCTGATGTGTACGAGTGTTTTATGTATGTAAGTGCATGTATGTAAGTGTACCCATGTGCACTATGGAGGCCAGAAAAGGACATTAGATCCCCTGAAACTGGAGTTAAGGATGATTGTTAGCCACCATGTGGGTGCTAGGAACTGAATCTGGGTCCTCTGGAGGAGCAGCCAGTGCTCTTACATATTTAGCCATCTCTCTAGCCCCAGATTTTATAATTTCTTTTTTTGGGGGGGCAGGGTCACCTGGAGCCTCAGCTGACCTGGAATTTATTATGTAGACCAGGTTGGCCTTGAATTCACAGAACTCTGCCTGCCTCTGCCTCCTGAGTGCTGGGTATAATTTCTTTTTAAGAACTGAGCTTCGGGGCTGGAGAGATGGCTCAGTGGTTAAGAACATTGACTGTTCTTGCAGAAGACCCAGGTTCAAATTTCAGTATCCTTGGCAGCTAACAACTGTCGGTAACTCCCATTCCAGGGGATCTGACAGCCTCTTCTGTCCTCCGTTGGCCTTGCACAACAGGGGTGCATTTACCTGCATGCAGGCAATACACACATACACATAAAATAAAAATAATAAATAAAATATTTTTTAAAAAAAACTGGGTTTCATGTAGCCCAGAGCCCAGGTTATCTGAGTTCAATATGTGGCTGAGGATGACCTTGAACTCTTGATCCTTCTGCCCTCACCTTCCAAGTGCTGTGATTACAGCATGCATTACCATGCCCAGCTTGTTTCATTTACTTACTGCATTTATTACATTTACTGTGAGTGAGTGTGTGCATGTGCATGAGTGTGTGTGTGTGTGTGTGTGTGTGTGTGTGTATCGTAGCTCATATGTGCAGGTCAGAAGGCAACTTGTGGGAGTCAGTTCTTCCTTTCTACCATGTGGGTTCCAGGGATCAAGCCTAGGTTTTCAGGTTTGGCAGCAAGTGCCTTTGACCCCTGAGTCATCTTGCTGGCCCTATTTTTAAAAATCTTTTAAGATAAACTCTTACTGTGTAGGCCTGAACTCTTGGTCCTGCTGCCTCTGCCTCTGAGTACTGGGAGTGGAGGTGTGCGCCACAGCACACCTGGTGTGTTTTTCTAAAAGTAATTTCTTTGTGTAAAGTAAGAATTTCTTTTCAAAACAGCTTATACCAGGTGTGGTTGTAAACATCTGCAATCCTCGCACTCGGGAGGAAGAGACAGAAGGATTGCCACAATGTGAAGCGTGTTCTACATAGTAAGTTCTAGGCCTGCCAGAGCTCTGTAGCAATATCTTGTCTCAAAAAGACAAAAATGAAGCCAGGTGTATTAGTCAGGGTTCTCCAAAGAAACAGAACCTGTAGAATGAATATATGTGTAGAGATTTATCAGCTTAGCTCACAGGATAGAGTCCGAGTAGTCCAACAATGGCTGCACCACACTGGAGAGGCTGAGAATCCGTAGTCACTCAGTCCACGAGGCTGGATGTCTCAGTAGTCCCAATCTGGTTCTGAAGGTCTGAAGAATTCCAAAAGATCAGCTAGTCTTCATTCTATAGCAGCAAGACGAACTCACCAGCGAGAGAGAAGGCAAGCAGCAAGAAGCCAGGCGTTCTCCTCTGCTGTGGCCTTTTATATGGGCTGCCATCAGAAGGTAGCACCCACATTTAGGGTGTGTCTTCTGGCTTCAGATGATCCAATCAAGAAGATCTCTCCTTATTTCAGTTAATACCAGATCCAGTCAAGTTGACATCCACGATTAGCCATCACACCAGGCGTAGTGGCATACACCTATACTTAGGAGGTGGAGGCAGGAAGATCAAGAGCTCAAGGTCATCTTCAGCAATATATCGAGTTTCTCATCAGCCTGGCTGGGTGAGACCCTGTCTCCAAAATCAAAAGCACAGGGGCTGGTGGAATGGCTCAGTGAGTAAGGCTCAGTCCAATCCCTGGGACCTGTGAGGTGGAAGGAGAGAACCGACTCCCAAAAGTTGTCCTCTGATTGCCACACTGAGCTGTGACATATGTACCCCCATCATGCATATACATATAACAATAAGAAATAAACAATAAGAAATAAAGCATTAAAAATGCAAGCACAAACATAAAAATAAAATGTCAAGAAATTAAAAAATTAAAAATAGGGGCTGGAGAGATGGTCCAATGGTTAAGAACACTGGTTGTTCTTGCAGAAGACCTGGGTTCGAATCCCAGCACCCACATGGCAGCTAACAACTGTCCATAACTCCAGTTCCAGGGGATCTGACAGCCTCTTCTGTTCTCCACAGGCATTTTATGTGTATGCATGTATTGCCTGCATGTAGATAAGTGCACCTGTGTTGTTCAATGCTCATGGAGGTCAGAGGAGGCTGTCGGATCCCCTGGGACTGGAGTTACGAACAGTTGTTAGCTGCCATGTGGGTGCTGGGATTCGAACCCAGGTCTTCTGCAAGAACAACCAGTGTTCTTAACCACTGAGCCATCTCTCCAGCCCCATAGGTTGATTTTTACTGTTGTTGCCTGAGCGCACAAAATAATGAAATTGCTGACATTTTTATCAGCTATTCAAAATTTCTAACCAACAAACCAGACCTGGCTGTTGGTGGGCCGCTGTCTCTAAGGCATTTGCTTTGCCCAGTGAAGTCCAGTGTGTTGAGTGAAAGTTGTAACCTGAAAAGTTATGAGAGAAAGGAGAGAGTAATACAAACCCTGGGGTCAGAAGCTACCACAGTGGGACGTGCGTGCATGCGTGCGTGCTGTGTGATCTGCTATGCGTGTTATGGGTGCATGTGTGTGTGTATGTTGCATGCATGTTGTGTATGCGTGTTGCATGTGTGTTGTATGTGATATGTGCTGCATGTGTGTGGTATGTATGTGGTATGTTTCATATGTGTGTTATGTCTGTATGTGTGTTGTGTATATTGTGTGTGCTGTATGTGTATGTGCATATTGCATACATGTGGTTTATTGTGCATAATTTGTGTGTGCATCTGTGTGGTATGTATGCATGTTGTGTTACATGTATGTATGTGTGTTGAATGTGTTGTGTATGCTGATGTGTATGTGTGTGGTGCATGTTTCTGTGTATGTGGTGCTTCATGTGTGTTTTATGTGTTGCATGTGCTGATGTATATATGTGTGTGGTATGTGTGGTGTGTGGTACATGTGTGTATGTGGTACATGTATGTTGTATGTGGGGTGTGTGTGTGTGTGTGATGGCTACACTGGAAGGAGCTCCCCCACCTAGTGTCTCCCTTGGTCTCTTGGCTGTTCTAGGGCACTGACCACTGCATAGGCCCTGTCCAACAACCCCTCTGTGGTGGTGCCCTTGCTGCAGACCCCGCGGCTGACCCAGTGGCATGAGATGCAGCCAGGCTCTGACACTGCAGAAGGCCAAGGACCGCAGCTCCGAATGGAGCCACAATGACTAGTTTCTGTTCCAAAACAATTCTGAGAGCCAAGAAAGTGTCGGTGCAGATAAAGCATGCAATCAGTCTTGCATGAGGAGCCCAGCTGGGGCTTGCGTGCTGTCTGAGTGGCTGGCGCTGTGTCTGGGAGCCTGAGCTGGGGGCTCTCCTTTCCAGTCTTCACCATGCACCTGATCTTGGCTGGTTTCTCAAGATTGTGGTCAGCTGTGAATGCTGGTTTAACACCAAAGCCTGGTAAAGGAACTCCCACCTCTCAGCGTTGACTTGGGGCACCTGCACCTGCTCTTTCTCTTCTTCCTGCCTCAGGGGCAGACTGGATGAGTGGGAGGGGCAGGGAGGACTTACTCTAGCGGGGTTGTGTCCCTCTTTCCCTCTGATTGGCCAGGTCAGTCTTCACCTCTTTCCTTTTCCTCTGGTCACTTCATGAACTCCCTTCTACATCCACCTCCTCCAGGAAGCATTCCTTCACCAGCCGTGACCTGATCCTGGGCTGTGTCAGTTCTCTCTGTCTGTCCTTATGCTTTGCTGTCCTAGTTCACAGAGGACAGACATTATGCTGCTTATCTGTAACACTCACAGCTGTGGATCCATAAGAAGCACTCAGTTAAACCTTTTGATAATGTTGTCTAGCTGGGATTTTCTTTTATTTTCCTCCCTTCCTTTTTCTCATCTTTCCCCTCCCTCCCTCTCTCCCTTCCTTCCTTCTTTCCTTCCAGAGACAGGATTGGGTCAAGGACGACCTTGAACTTCTGATCTTTCTGTCTCCATCTCCCAAGCACCGTAATTATATGCATGCATCACCATGCCTGGTTTATTCAATGCTGAGGATCTAACCCAGGGCTCCTGCATGCGAGGCAAGCATTTCTACCAACATCTACATCCCTTAGCTAAGGTTTTCTTATTGTGTTTCCTGGCTAGTACCCAAAGGGTGTATGGTGGTGTCACATACCTCTACCACAACGGCCCACTTTCCTGTATTGCCTCAGATTATATAACTGCTTCACTTTGTGTCTCTTTCCCTGCCCTGCCTCCCTCCTTCTCTCTTTCTTTCCCTTCCTCCTTTATTCCCTCCATCCCTCTCCTGCCTCTTCCTTGATCCCTTTCACTCTATCACTTCCTCTTCTCTTTCCTTGCCCTATAGGGTTTTACAATGTAGCCCAGGCTGGCCTCAATTCATGATCCTCCCATCTCAGCCTCCCAAGTGCTGAAATGATGGTTGTGAGTCATCACATCTGGCCACATTCGTTGTTTTCATTTGTTTTTCACAACCACCCTTAAAAAAAAAATAGGACACAGGGCTGGCTGGAGAGATGGCTCAGTGGCTAAGAGCACTTACTGCTCTTTTAGAGTCATCCCTCTGACACTTTCTGTTTCTTAACCTCAATGAGGCCAGGAAAACTAATGATCTTGTTCAGACCACAGGTGCTCGCTTGCATGTTAAGAGAGGTCTTGGTAAGAGGACAGTGCATGTAGTGTTACATAGAATTATGCTGAACTGTAAGAAAACAGTAAGATTGCATCAGTGAGATCAGAAAGGCAGTTCTAGATTGGGTTCATAGGAGCCAGACAGCTGGCTGCATTTGAAGGACAGGGCCCTTTAGGGAGAAGCAACCCACTTTGCCCATCATATACATAAAATCAGAAACTGAATCTTTAAGCTGGGTTTTATTCAGAGACCTGGCAGTCTGGGAAGCCCGAGTGAAATCAGCCTTCCTTGTTCCTTTCCTTGTTTTTGTTTTTGTTTTTTTAAATTTTGAGACGGGGTCTCCTTGTAGTCTCAGCTAGCCTGGAACTCTCACAGGGACCTCTCTGCTTCTGCCTCCCAGGTGCTAGGATTAAAGGCATGTACCATCACACCCAACTCTTAACATTTTATTTTATTTTTTTAATGTGTACAAGTGTATTGCCTACATGTGTTTAAGTGTACCGTGTCATGCAGTTCCCGTGGAGGTCAGAAGAGGGCATCAGATCCTCTGGAACTGGAGTTACAGATGATTGTTAGCCACCATGTGGGTGCTAGGAATCAACCCATGTCCTCAGCAAGAGCAGTTAGTACTCTTAACTGCTGAGTCATCTCTCCAACCCCATCTGTATTAGTCAGGGTTCTCTAAAGAAACAGAACCGGTAAAATGAATATATACATATACATATATGGATTTATCAGCTTAGCTCACAGGATAGAGTCCGAGTAGTCCAGCAATGGCTGCACCACACTGGAGAGGCTGAGAATCTGTAGTCGCTCAGTCCACGAGGCTGGATGTCTCAGTAGTCCCAATCTGGTGCTGAAAATCTGATGAATTCCAAAAGATCGGCTAGTCTTCAGTCTACAGCAGCAAGACGAACTCACCAGAGAAGGCAAGCCACAAAAACCAAAGCGTTCTCCTCTGCCACAGCCTTTTATACGGGCTGTCATCAGAAGGTAACACCCACATTTAGGGTGTGTCTTCCAGCTTCAGATGATCCAATCAAGAAGATCGCTCTCATTTCAGTTAATCCCAGATCCAGTCAAGTTGACACCCAGGATTAGCCATCACAAGTCCACCCCTTGTCAATTTGATACCCAACTTTTCAAATGAAAACAATGGTGAGGTCATAATTTCACCTAACGTGATGTGACTACCCCATCATACAATGACCAATGCATTATATATCTTAGAGTAGGTGATAAGGTCTTTGAGGAACCCTTAGTCCTTTAGAATCTCATAACATAAAATGATCATATAGGTTCACAACAATTAACCACTTAACACTTATCTCAATTACACATTCAAAAAACAACAACACAAGTATCTACTTAACATGTGTGTACATGCACAAGCCTATGCTTTACCAAGTATGACAAAAACACTCATGTCAATTACAATCCACGTCTCTGCAACTGGTCACGTGGCCTAAGTTGATATTTGCAACTACCTTCCTCTACTACCCATTCTGTATTTTCTCCACCATCAGCAAGCACCTCTGCAGGTCTTGGCTCTTTCCCTGGAGGAGTGACCCATACTTTCATCCCTGAAGGGTCTTGGCCATTTGTTGTCCTGTCTGGATTGGGTTGTTGCAGTTTCCCATTGACCTTAATCATAGGACATGCTAACACCAAAAGTTGCCCTAAGGAATCTCCTGCCTTCCAGATATAATCTTCATCACCTCCATTGTGGAGAACCAGTCCAATTTCCCCCTGGTAGTCTGGGTCAATCACCCCTCCTAATACCGTTACTTCTTTCTTAGCCTGCTGACTTGATGGTACCAGATGCCCAAAGTGGCCAGGGGGAAGTCTTAGCTTCCAGTTCAATGGAATGTTTGTTGTGTCTCCTGACAGAAGCACTCCCTCCTCGAACCAAAACTTCTAAGCCAGCAGAGCACAAAGTTGTGGGTACAGGAAGCAAAAATTTTCCTAGTGGGTCACCAGGGGTGGTAATGAGTGGAATCATCCCCACTTCCACCCCTTGATTCCTGGACCTGTGAATCCTGGCTATAAGAGAAACAGTACCATATATTGGACGCTGATTCAAAGCATACACTGCCTTCTGGAGGACTCTGCCCCAGCCCTCCAGGCTATTGCCACCTAATTGGCGCTATAACTGTGTCTTTAAAAGACCATTCCATCATTCTATCAAACCAGCTGCTTCAGGATGGTGGGGAACATGGTAGGACCAGTGGATTCCATGCCCATGGGCCCATTGTACACTTCTTTGGCTGTGAAGTGAGTTCCCTGGTCAGAAGTGATGCTGTGTGGAATACCATGACGGTGGATAAGGCATTCTGTAAGTCCCTGGATGGTAGTTTTGGCAGAAGCAATACATGCAGGAAAGGCAAATCCATAACCAGAATAAGTGTCTATTCCTGTAAGGACAGAGTGCTGCCCCTTCCAAGATGGAA
The DNA here is from genome assembly GCF_000622305.1 of Nannospalax galili. Taxonomy (NCBI): domain Eukaryota; kingdom Metazoa; phylum Chordata; class Mammalia; order Rodentia; family Spalacidae; genus Nannospalax; species Nannospalax galili. The sequence goes on along the minus strand of NW_008346898.1, from coordinate 2,880,660 downwards.
GTGGTCCAATATAGTCAACCTGCCACCAGGTTGCTGGCTGGTTACCATGGAGAATAGTGCCATATCAGGGGCTCAGTGTTGGTTTTTGCTGTTGGCAGATCTGGCACTCAGCAGCAGCTATAGCCAGGTCAGCTTTTGTGAGTGGGAGTCCATGCTGTCGAGCCCATGCATAACCTCCATCTCTGCCACCATGGCCACTTTGTTCATGGGCCCATCAAGCAATGACAGGGATAGCTGAAGAAAGAGGCTGACAGTCCACAGAGCGGGTCATCCGATCTACTTGATTATTGAACTCATCTTCTGCTGAAGCCACTTTTTGATGAGCATTTACATGAGACACAAGTATGTTCACATCCTTTGCCCATTTGGAGAGATCTATCCACATACTTCTTCCCCAAATGTCTTTCTCACCAATTTTCCAGTCATTCTCCTTCCAAGTCCCTGACCATCCAGCCAAACCATTGGCTACAGCCCGTGAATCAGTATATAATCGCACTTCTGGCCATTTCTCCTTCCAAGCAAAATGTACGACCATGTGCACTGCCCAAAGTTCTGCCCACTGTGAAGGCTTTCCTTCCCAAGTGTCCTTCAGGGTTGTTCCAGAAATTGGCTGTAATGCCGTAGCTGTGCACTTCTGGGTGGTGCCTGCATAGCGTGCAGAACCATCGTAAACCAAGCCCTAGCCTTTTCTTCCTCAGTCAACCAATTGTAGGGCACAGCCCATGAAGCCATAGGTGCATGCTTGAGAACAGGAGGCATTGTATCAGGAGTTGGAGCCATAGGCATTTGGGCAACTTCTTCATATAACTTGCTGTGCCCCCTGGGTCTGCTTGGGCCTGATCACATATATATTGCTTTCATTTGATAATGAATTGTTGCTGTGCATGTCCTACTTTATGGTTTGGTGGTGGTGGGGGGTCAGATAACACCCAGCTCATGATGGACAGCTTTGGTCGTATGGTGACTTGGTGGCCCGTTGTCAAATGTTCAGTTTCCACTAAGGCCCAATAGCAGGCTAAGAGCTGTCTCTCAAAGGGAGAATAGTTGTCCGCAGATGAAGGCAAAGCCTTACTCCAGAATCCCAATGGCCTCTGCTGTGATTCCCCTATGGGGGCCAGCCAGAGACTCCAAACAACATCTCTACCTGCCACTGATACCTCAAGCACCATTGGATCTGCTGGATCATATGGCCCAAGGGGCAGAGCAGCTTGTACAGCAGCCTGGACCTCTTAAAGAGCCTTTTCCTGTTCCAGGCCCCACTCAAACGTTGCTGCCTTCCGAGTCACTTGATATATGGGTCATAGTAATACACCCAGATGAGGAATGTGCTCCCTCCAGAATCCAAAGAGGCCCACTAAGCGTTATGCTTCTTTCTGGGTGGAGGGAGGGGCCAGTGCAACAACTTATTCTTCACCTTAGAAGGAATGTCTCTACATGCTCCACACCACTGAACTCCTAGCATTTTAAAATGGAGAACCAAGACAAAAGCAAAAATAAATCAATTTGAAGTTAAATGTTGTCCTTCTGTTTAAGTGGGTCTTTTGCAGACACCAAAGCCACTTAGTCTTGTATTGCTTCTTAGCCATACACATGGGCGACATCTAGATTTAAGCTTAATTCAGAACAAACTATTAACAATGTCTACATGCTAAGATGTTTCCCAATGGCACATGCAGATTCCTTCCTACCTAGTATGCTCTTATAGATCCTGCAGTGCCCCTATCATTGTGACCTTACCACAGGTGCAGATTCATATATAGCAGGCAGAGGGAAGTGGCTTTGAGAGGGTGGGAATGACTGAGTTCATGTATAAGGAGAGACAGTCTTTCCATATACAAGCTTCCTGCACGGACCTTGTCAGTGCTTTCCTGCATCCCTTGTGGTATGCTGTGTCCTCCATCCTGGGAATTCCTTCCTTCCTCACCAGAACTCAAGCTATGTTTCTAGTGATATTCCCTAGACATTTCTGTGTACATGTCCCAGCCACAGGACACACACTGATGGTTTTCTCTTTCCAAATAGGATGCTTCTCTGGCATATCTTGTTTTGGCTGCTGTATGTGTGGCGGGGCAGCAGGAAACCTTGAGATCACGTCTTTTTGCTTTCCCCAAATTGTATCTGGTCCCCAAGTCCAAGAGCATCCACATCTCCAGTGCTCCTAGAGACCGACTTCCCTTGCCTGTCCTCAGAGCTTTCTGCCTGGATTGTTGCTGTGGCCAGATCTGGTCTGCCCCCCTCTGTACATCCTCCTTTTTCTACCATCTTAAATCTTGTAAAAACAAGGCACACTATGAGCTGGGCCTGTACAGATCACATATAGAATGCTTGTATAGTGTGTACGAGGCCCTGGGTTCCATCCCCAGCACTGTGTAAATGAGCATGATGATGAATGCTTATCATCTCAGGACTTGGGGGGTAGAGGTAGGAATAGCAGAAGTTCAAGGTCACTCTTGGCTACACAGTAAGTTCAAGGCCAGGCTAGGATACCTGATACCTTGTGGCAATGTCTCAAAAATAAAACCAAACATATATAAAGGACAACAATAAAAAGGCAAGCTATGATGGTCCCTCGCCTCTCTGTCAGCTTCCAGGTGCCTCGGGGATGACATTGAAATCTTGCTGTGTTTTGACCTGTTGCTGTTCCCACGCCCACCATGCATTGCTATCCCTCATGCCTCTGGACATACTGTCCTGAGTCTGGAACGCCCCTCTTCTCTGCAGTAGAGCAGCACACCTCATTGAGCACTCCATGTGCTTAGAACCAATGGGCTATGAGAAGCATGTTGGTGATGTTGGTGTTGATGGTGGTGGTGGTGGTGGTGGTGATGATGTGTGTATGTTCCAGGCCAAAGTCTTTGAAGGGCAGTTTCAAATTCTTCACATTTCTCCTTCTCACTGTGGTCATAAGTACATATGATAGAATGAGGGACCATGAATGGCAGCAGTCTGGATGGCTGAGTCATGCATGACATCTAGGGAGAGACCTGGATGTTGCTTAACTTGAATTAGTGTCTGCAAAAGAGAAATTAACCTTTGTGGTATCCAACTTTTGTTACCACAGCATGACCTTATCTATCCTGACTAATACACTCTCATTTTCTTCCAGTTAAAAATATTCATCCTTAGCTGGACTTGGTGGCACATGCTTATAACCCCAGAACTTGGGAGGTTGAGGTGGGAGGCTTATGAGCTTGAGGCCAGCCTGGGCGGCACACTGAGTTCCAGGACAGTCTGCAAAGAGCCTGTCTCAAACAAACCTAGAAGAACAAACAGCAACAAAATAACCTTTCATCTTTCAGGTCTCTGCTTAACTACTACCTTTAAAGATTTATTATTATTATTATTATTATTATTTGTGTGTGTATGTGTGTGTGTGTATGTACCTGTGTGTATTTATGTGTACTGCATGCATTCAGGTATCAGCAGAGGCCAGAAGAGGATGTTATATCCCCTGGAACTAGAGTTACAGGCTGTCTGATGTGGGTGCTGAGAACTGAACCCAGGTCCTCTGAAAGAGTAGCAAGTGCTCTTGACCACTGAGTCGTCTCTCCAGCCCTCAAATGGTACCCTTCTTAAAAGTCTTCCTGAACCAGCTCACCCCTCATAAGAATGAGTCCCTTTCCATTGTGCTTCTGCAGCATGTACAACTTAGGTCCCATTGACACTTCATGCTTGGTTTTGTGGTTGGTTATGTACGTGCAGTGACAGAATGATTAGACAGTCTGAATTCCAGTGCCAGGCAGATGGCACTTACATCTTGGCTCTGCCAGTTATCAGCATTGGGACCTTCTATAAGCTACTTAGTCTTCCATGACCTTGATTCATGCTTGCACGCCCCAGGACTCACCAGGGCACTTGATGCAGTAAGTGAGGCCCATTTGCCATCCTCCTGTTTTAGCTCGCAGAATAAAGTATCAGGAAGAAAACCAGAAACTGGAGTCACAGTGCAAAGCCAGGAGGTTCTGGAAACCAGGGGCCCTTATAGCATAACAGATAGTTGGCTATCACTCAGGTAGACCTGCAGCAGACTACAGTTCTCTTCTGAAAATTAACTCTCACCACAGGGGCAGAGCTCAGAGGAAGGAGGAAGTACATACTACTTCTAAAAACTATGCTCCCCATTGTTTTTATGGGTCCACCAAGATGATTTTTTTTCTACAAATACGATGAATTATTTTGAGCGAATATTATTTTTGTTAGTGTTGGAGATTGAACTCCAGGCCTCCAGTGTGTGGAACAAGCATTCTGTGCCTGAGCTACACCCCCAGCACAGCTTGATTGAATTTAGAATATTAAATCACTGTTGCACTCCTGGAATAAAGCCTAGATGGATGCTTGGTTTTATTTGCTAGTATTTTATTTATGATTTTGCATCTGTACTCATGGTGTGTGTGTGTGTGTGTGTGTGTGTGTGTGTGTGTGTGTGCATAGGATATGCATGTGTTTGGGATGGTGTCTCGCTATGTAGCCCTGACTAGCTTGAAACTCACTATACAGACCAAGCTGGCCTCAGAATTGCAGTGATTATCCTGCCTCTGCCTCCCTCCACAGTGCTGGGGTTACAGGTGTGCACCACCTCATTTGGCTGCATTTGTTATACTCAAAAGGCTTTCTTTTCCTCATCTCCTTATGAAACCACTTCATTCAATCCATTTTTGACACTGCTGAATTAGAATCAAATACAATAGGCATAGGGGCACAGTTCCACAGGACTTCTTACTCTGGAAATCACTTTACTGATGGTTCCTGGTTTATCACAAAGGAGACCGCTGAGGAGTAGACAAATGGAAGAGACACAGAATGCAAGGTATGAGGGAAGGGGCAGAGAACTCCCAAACCCTGTCTGGATATCCTATCCTCACGGCACTTAGATGTGCTTGCTATCCTATAAGCTCTCTGAACTCCATCATTTAGGTTTTTTTTTTTTTTTTAAATGGAGTTGTCACTACACAGGTGTGGTTAGTTAGATCATTGGCCAATGGCGATTAACTTGGTCTCTAGTCCTTCGCTTTTCTTCCCTCCCATGAAGTGGGGATGTAGGGCTAGAAGCATCGATTCTCTAATCATGCCTAGGTCTTTCTACTGACACTCCACCCCTGTCCTGAAGCGACCTGAGGCCTCGAGTCATAGTCCTCTTAATAGCACTCAAAAGACACACTTGAAAATATGAAGATTCTACTGGTCAGGTCATCAGGCTTGGCAGCAGATTCCTTACCATTTTGAGGCCATTTGAATCATTTTGACAGCCCAGATTCTAATAGTTTAGGAGCCGTATACCAGGGACCAAGACAGAGACTAAATATTTACTTTTTATTATAGCACAATGGTTGACTGGTTTGTCATTTTTCTGATATACTAGGTAAACTTCTCCATCAAGGTCGCATTGGCCCCATAATAAGACTTAGGAATAATATTTTGTTTCTCTGTTCTCTGGAAGAGTTTGTGCAAAATTGGTGTTATTCTTTAAATGTTTATAAGAATTAACTGACAAAGACTTCCAGACTTGCGGTTTTCTTTCTTTCCTTCCTTCCTTCTTTCTTTCTTCCTTCTTTCCTTCCTTCCTTCTTTCCTTCCTTCCTTCCTTCCTTCCTTTCTTCCTTTCTCCTATTTTTCTTTGAGACAGGGTCCCACTATTCAGCCCCAACTGGCCAGGAGCTGAGTATTCCAGGCTGGCTTCATAATCATGGAAATCTTCCCTGCTTCCTCCTCCTAAGTGTTGTGATTGCATATAGGCATAAACTACTACACGGGGCTAATTTTTTCACAATATGAATGTTTTGGATCCATGAACATGAATTTCGTATTTCAAGAAATTTCAGTTTACTCATCTTTTACAGTGTAGAGTATACAGATGTTCAACTACTAGATTGATCTCTCTCTCTCTCTCTCTCTTTCTTCTTTTTTTTTTGTCTTTTTGAGACAGGGTCACCCTGTAGTTCCAGCTGGCCTGGAACTCAATATGTAGACCAGGCTGGCCTTGAACTCATAGAGATCCACCTGCCTCTGCCTCTGTTTCCTGAGTGCTGGGATTAAAAGCATGTGCCACCATGCCTGGCTGTTTGAGGTTTTCCTAATCAGAGGCTCTTAAACAAATTAGTTACTAGATATCGAATAATTTGATTTTTGTTTGTTTGGCTTTGGGACGTTGCATTTTTCAAAGAATTTGTTCATTTTATCCTATTTTTTTTCTAGTGAAAGGACAATAATATTCTCCTATCTTTTTATTGTCTGTTTGTTCTGTAGTGATTTCTCTTTCTAAGAGTGGAAATCTGCTTTTTATTTTTGTTGTTATTACTGGGAATTTATCAACTTAGTATTTAACGAACCAACTTTTGATTTCGTTTTGTTTCTCACTGATTTACAACCTTCATTATTTACTTCCTTCTATTTTTCTTAGATATAATTTTCTGTTCTTTTAAAATTGGTTTTAAATTATTTATTTAATCAAACCCATTTTAACTATGTGTATATGTGTGTATGTGGGAATGTATACATGTGAGTGCAGATGTCTACAGAATCCAGAAGAGGGCATTGGATCCCCTGGAGCTGGAGTTACAAGTGACTAGGAGCCACCCAACATGGGTACTTGGAACTGAACTCTGGAAGAGCAGCAAGTGCTCTTAACTGCCGAGCCGCCTTTCCAATTCCTTTTTGTTTGTAGTAGAGAAGACTAGGGTCTGGGAAGATGGCTCATTCAGTAAAGTGGCTGCCATGTAAGCATGGAGCCTTGAGTTTGGACCCGCAGCACTCATGTAAAAAGCCAGGCACAGCAGTGTGTGCTTGTGGTCCCAGCACTGGGGAGGTGAAAGGCAGATTCTTGGGGCTTGATGGCCAGCCAGTCTAGCTGCATCAGTGAGCTCCAGGTTCTGTGAGCCTATCTCAAAAAAGAAGATGGAGAGCAATTGAAGAAGATATGTGATATCAACCTCTGGCCCGCACATGCATGTGCATGCACACCTGCACACACAAGTGTATATACACACACACACACACACACACACATTCAAACACACACAAAGAAAAAGTAAAACTCACTTTTCTAATATACAATTTTTAAAGGTTTTATTTAATTTTTTTTTTTTTTTTGGTCTTTTTGAGACAGGGTCTCTCTATAGCCCGCCGCAGCTGGCCTGGATTCACTATGGAGACCAGGCTGGCCTCAAACTCATAGAGATCCACCTGCCTCTGCCTCCCAAGTGCTGGGATTAAAGGTGTACACCACCACACCAGCACAATTTTTATTTTTAATCCCTAATATTTCAAATAGAGAGAGAGAGAGAGAGAGAGAGAGAGAGAGAGAGAGAGAGAGACAACTCATTCATAGAGGTCAGAAGAAGGTGTTGGGCCCCCTGGAACTGGAGTTACAGGCAGTCATGAGTAGCCTTACTTGGGTGCTGGGAACTGAACTTGGGTCCTATGGAAGAATAGGAAATATTCTTAACTACTAAGTCATCTTTCCAACCCTAATGTACATATTTAAAATATTTTATATATTATTTTATTTTTTGTGTATAAATGTTTTACCTGCATGTATGTAAGTGCGCCTATGTTGTGCAGTGCCTGCAGAGGTCAGAAGAGGGCGTGAGATCCCTTGGAACTGGAGTTATGGATGGTTATTAGCCACCATGTGGGTCCTGGGAACCAAACCCAGGTCTTCTGCAAGAGCAGCTAGTGCTCTTAACCACTGAGCCATCTCTCCAGCCCAAATATACATATTTTTAAGGTTATAAATGTTCCTGTATGCCCTGCATTAGCTGAACCCCGTAAACAGTCATGTTATGTATTTTAAAAATAAAATTTAAGTCAAGCATGGTGGCATACACCTTTAATCCCAACACCTGGGAGACAGAGGCCAGTGGATCTCTGTTCGAGGCCAGTCTAGTCTACATAGCAAATTCCAGGCCAGCCAGAGAGATACACAGTGAGACCCTGTCTCAAAAAATAAAAAGATAAGCCAGGTGTGGTGGCCCATGCCTTTAATCCCAGCACTTGGGAGGCAGAGGCAGGTGGATCCTCTGTGGGTTGGAGGCCAGCCTGGTCTACAAGAGTGAGTTCCAGGTAGCTGGAGCTACAGGAAGACCCTGTCTCAAAAAGACAAAAAAATAAATAA
>NW_008346898.1:2870457-2872458 GCF_000622305.1 Nannospalax galili | reverse complement strand
AAAATAAAAATGAGAATTTCTTAAAAAATAAAATTTAATTTAAATATTTTCTACTTGTTTGGCTTTCTTCTTTGATTTATAAATCATTTAGTGTCTTGGCTTTTTTTGCTTTTTTCCCTGTTAGTATGAAAAACATCTTGATAAAGCAACTCGAAGGAGAAAAGGCTTACTCTGGCTCACAAAGTAGACTCCCTCATGGCAGGGAAGTCAAGGCAGGAGGAGATCGAAGCAGCTGGTCACATCCCATCTGCAACCAGAAATCAGAGAGCCATGAAGGCAGGCTGCTGTTCAGCTCTCTCTCTCCATGGATCCCATCCAGGGAAGGGTACCACCTGTAGATCTTCCCAACTCAATTTAGACAGTCCGTATAATCCCAGAGGCCTGACTTCCAGGCGATTCTAGATTCTGTTGAGTTGACAGTTAACACTAACCACCACATTTAGGAATAAATATTTTTAACTTTCCACGTAGTGAAAATTATCTCTTTACTAACTGACTTCTAACTTAATTGTATTTTGGTCAAAGAACGTTCTCTGAGTGATTTCCACATTCTGAAATGTGTTGAGACTTTCTCTGTTGTCCACTATATGATGAATTACGGTGTATGTCTCATGTTAACTTAAAAAGCAAACTCTGCCATTGGGCTATAGATCTATAACAAGGTCAGATTTGCTGTTTTATTTAGGTCAATAGCTTTATTGGTCTTTTGTCTTCTTGCTTCCTAAATGATGGAGAACCTACGTTTCAGTCTTCATTACCATTGCGGATTTGTCTCTTTTTCTTACTGTTTAACCTTTGCACCAGATTTGCAATGTGACACCTACTTATTGGCTTGACCCGCTATGACATGTACTTTTTTATTCTAGTAATGCTTTTTTGACTTAAATTTTATTTGGTATTTGTATAGAAACATCTGTTTTCTTTCTTTTCGTTTTCTTGAAGTGCTAGGGATTGAAATCAAGGCCTTCCACATAGCTAGGGAAGCGTTCTGCCACTGAGCTATAGCCCAGTGCACCTGGTTTCTTTTGTTTGAGCTTTATAGTATATTTTTTTCATCCCTTTAACTCATCTTCCATAGTTAAAGTGTCTGTCTTAGAAGATACATTTTATTTCTTTATTTAGTCTCACAGTCTTAATCTTTACTTAGATAATTTAGTCCATTTAAATTTAAAAAGCTATGAGTATAGTTGGGTTTATCCATTATTTATTTATTTTGTGGAGCTAAACATTGAACTCAGGGTTTTACGCATGCTAGGGCCCTACCACTGAACTTAATCCTTAGCCCCAAGATGGGCTAATTCTATTTTCTGTTTTACTCATTTCTTTATTCTGTTTTTCTTCCCTTCTTTTGGATTAATTTTTCCTACTGTTCTGTTCTTTACCTTGAACGTCTTAGTTACACATTCTTTCGTTATGTGTCCTTTTCCTTTAGGGTTATCCTGGTGATTAGACAGACAGTGTGCAGTCTGGACTTATTTCTGTCCAATGCTAATTATCACTTTCACTATGTTCTCAGTATTTTTGACAATCTTAGAATACTTTAGGCTCACTTAGTCCCTTCTTCATATTCTGTGGTTATCACAGAGCTCAGTTGGACACATACATTTAAACTCTGCAAGATGTAATAATTGTCGGGTTGACGCCATTCTCATCAGCAGTTCTGTTTGTAGTTATCTTTCTAATATTCTTCAGTCCTTTCTGCATCGCCACATTCCTGACCAGGGTCGCTCATTTCCACTATGCAGATCTGTGACTAAGAGATTATTTTCAAAACTGTTGCTTGTTATTTGATAAAATTTTAGCAGAAAAATTCTATTTGGCAGAAATATTTGGCCTTCCTCTCACGCCCTTTCCTATCCCAGTCATTCTCAGCTGGGGGCTGTATCTCATGGTATGAGGGCAAAGAAACTGAAAAGTATTAATTAAAAACCTTGAATGAAGGCGAAGAAACTAAAGTACTGTGTATTGTGGTTGATATGCCATGAGTGTGTATATATATTA
>NW_008346898.1:2869301-2870370 GCF_000622305.1 Nannospalax galili | reverse complement strand
AGAAAAGAAAATATCTATGTCAATAGATTGTCACATATAGAGTGTGATATATATATATATATATCTCAAAACATTAAATTATATTTAAGGAAGCAAAATTGCTTACCATCCAAGCAGATGGCTTTCCAAAGTGTGTGACTTCTCACTGTGTGGCTGTCTTCCTTGGACCGCCCTGACTGTCCCATCTGGTGGCTTGATTGTTTCATCTTGCCAAGGTGCCCACTTCAATTCAATTCAACATTGCTCAGGCAAACTGAGGCAGGGTTTAGAGCCAGCCTTCTGGCTTCCTTAGCCCTGTGAAAGGGGAGCCTTTCGCCATGGCCCCCCCTTTATTATTGTGCCTTTCTTTCTTTCTGCATATTGTTTTCTGGGCTGGTCTGGAGCCTCAGAGTCATGGCTGTTCTGAGCTGTGGCCTAAGCATGCAGCAGGGCCTCCCTCTGGCTGAACTATTTGTCATCTGTCGTTTGGCTTCCTGTGCTGATTAGGCCCAGGGAGGCTGCTGGCAGGGGTGCCTGATCTGGCAACTGGGGCTTGAATTGAACATAAAATCTGAGGAGTGACAATTCATTAAATACCTACTGTTGTCGGAGTCTCTGCTGGAGACTTGGATGGAGTGTCTCACTCAGCCTCACAATTCTGTGAAGAAAATGCTATTACTATACTATTCCTATCTATCTATCTATCTATCTATCTATCTATCTATCTATCTATCATCTATCTATCTATCATCATCTATCATCTATTATCTCCTACTGAATCCAATTAGTGTTGTCCATATGCAATTCTATCTAGAGATATTCTTTCTTTCTTTTGATCTATCTATCTATCCTATCTATCATCTATCATCTATCTATCTATCATCATCTATCATCATTATCTCTCTATCATCTATCTATCTATCTATCTGTCTCTCTCTATCATCTATCTATCATCTATTATCTATCTATCATCTATCTATCTATCTATGTATCTATCTTCTATCATCCATCTATCTATATCATCAGTCATCCATTTATGTATCATGTAGGCATCTGACATCGATCTAACTTTCTATTTATCACCTCTATG